>NC_085845.1:201634106-201656606 GCF_035594765.1 Anolis carolinensis | reverse complement strand
ACCCAAATCGACTGGATGTGGACAAACTTGCACTATGCACACGGCACATGAGTTGCAAATGTGGGACTCTGTGGTATTAGATAGCAAGGTGATCAAAGAGAATAGTTTCACTTCGCAGGTGCAAGTGACTTAGCAACGATGTCAAGGGTGGGAGAAAGCAAGTGCAATAGCATTAGCAATAGCATTATAAATACCGTATATACTCGAGCGTAAGCCAACCCGAATATAAGCCGAGGCACCTAATTTTACCACAAGAAAACTGGGAAAACATTGACTCCAGAATAAGCCAAGGATGGTAAATTTCAGAAATAAAAATAGATACCAATAAAATGACATTAATTGAGGCATTGGTAGGTTAAATGTTTCTGAGTATTTACATAAAGCTCAAATTTAAGATAAGACTGTCCAACTCCGATCAAATCATTATTCTCATCTTCTTCAATGTAAATGCCCTTATGCATCCTTTTAATAATAATAGAGTAAAATAATACATGTAATAATAATAATAATAATAATAATAATAATAATAATAATAATAATAATAAAAAAAAATACCGGAAAGTACAGTAGAGTCTCACTTATCCAACACTCACTTATCCAACGTTCTGAATTATCCAACACATTTTTGTAGTCAATGTTTTCAATATATCATGACATTTTGGTGCTAAATTCGTAAATACAGTAATTACAACATAACATTACTGCGTATTGAACTACTTTTTCTGACAAATTTGTTGTATAACATGACGTTTTGGTGCTTAATTTGTAAAATCATAACCTAATTTGATGTTTAATAGGCTTTTCCTTAATCCCTCCTTATTATCCAAGATATTCGCTTATCCAAGCTTCTGCCGGCCCGTTTAGCTTGGATAAGTGAGACTCTACTGTATATGGTAGTTAAAACCCTGGCCATGTGAACTGGAAATTAAGTGGCTACTAAAATGTTGGTGTAAAGCAATTGCAGACTATTTTCAGTTTAGAATTGTGTATTTGCATTTAATTTCGTTGTGTAACTGCATTTTAATCATGCTTATGCTCGAGTATATACGGTACTTAAAACCCTGGCCATGTTAACCGGAAATTAAGTGGCTACTAAAATGTTGGTGTAAAGCAATTGCAGACTATTTTCAGTTTAGAATTGTGTATTTGCATTTAATTTCGTTGTGCAACCATTCTGCAGCGAGTACTGCATTTTAATCATGCTTATACTCGAGTATATACGGTACTTAAAACCCTGGCCATGTTAACCGGAAATTAAGTGGCTACTAAAATGCTGCTGTAAAGCAATTGCAGACTATTTTAGGTTTAGAATTGTGTATTTGCATTTAATTTCGTTGTGTAACTGCATTTTAATCATGCTTATGCTCGAGTATATACGGTACTTAAAACCCTGGCCATGTTAACCGGAAATTAAGTGGCTATTAAAATGCTGGCGTAAAGCAATTGCAGACTATTTTAGGTTTAGAATTGTGTATTTGCATATACAAGTATATACGGTATATGAAAGAAAGCAAGAAAGACTCCCAAGCAAAATGCAAACGTGGGAGCTGCCCGTTATAGATGCCCGTGAGCATATATATATATACTAGCTGTGCCCAGCCACGCGTTGCTGTGGCCTTGTCTGGTGGTGTTGGTGAGAAATTGTTGAGGTAGTGCTGGTATTGATATCTGTTGTATGGTTGTCTTTATGTTTAGTATGCACACTGAAGTGGATTATATGGCAGTGTGGAGTCAAGATAATCCAGTTTAAAGCAGATAATATAAGATTCTAAATGGGTTAGATAGCTGTGTGGAAGGGCCTTGAGTCTACACTGCCATATAATCTAGTTAAAATCTGCTAATCTGTGGAAGAGGCCTAAGTGAGGCCTAACTGTGCCTGTCCCCTGGGCTGAGTAGGTTGCTAGGACACCAAGTGGGCAGAGCTTAGCCTTCAAACTGGTAGCAATTGGATAAAAACTATTATTGCTCTCCCTCTAATTAGGACTTTATTTTTCTTTTCTTTTTGTTGTATCAACCTAGAGCCGTGAATGATGGGTTGTGTTGTCAAATTTTGAGGCTGGGGGGCCTGTACTTTTGTTGTTTTGTGAATTGCCGTGATGCCATCACTCTTTTATATATATAGATGTGGTTCTTTTATCTCTCGCCAATGAACAGGCACCAGGAGCCGCTCCTTTGGGTCTTTTGGATTAATGATCAGCTTGAGGCCCCATTGACGGACCCCCGAACAATGGCCTGGCAGAGGCAGACCCGTCTCCGTGGGACAGCGCCAACACACCCAGCAGTCTACACTTATCATTTTGGGGAAATTATTTTGCATTTCTGGCCCCAATCCCTTGGCGCAGCGTTGACCAAAGGTCATGCCGTGGGACTGACCGTTTGGAGCAAGTGGATGAATTTATTAGCCCGGGGGTCCCCAAACTAAGGCCCGGGGGCCGGATGCGGCCCTCCAAGGTCATTTACTTGGCCCCAGCCCTCAGTTTTATAATACAATATTTTTATATCAGTTTTAATAATATAATATATTGTATATACACATAATATTGATAATAGTATTATGTTATACAATATAATACTAATAATAATGCCATATAATAATATTAATTATATGTTATATATTACATAAAAGGAGCCCCGGTAGCAAAGTGTGTTAAAGCACTGAGCTGCTGAACTTGCACACCGAAAGGTCCCAGGTTCAAATCCCGGGAGCGGAGTAAGTAAGTAAGTAAGTAAAAGTTTATTTGTATACCGCCCTCTCTCCCAAAAGGGACTCAGGGCGGTTTCCAATATAAAATCAGCATAAAACATTGTACAATAAAACACTGAAAACACTATAAAATGCTATAAAAATTAAAAACAAAAACAAAACATAACAATTGACTAAAACAGTGGGAATAAGCGCCCACTGTTAGCTCCAGCCAACCTAGCAGTTCGGAAATATGCCAGTGTGAGTAGATCAATAGGTACCGCTCCGGTGGGAAGATAACAAGGGTCCATGCAGTCATGCCAGTGGCCACATGATCTTGGAGGTGTCTAGGGACAATGCTGGCTCTTCGGCTTAGAAATGGAGATGAGCACCAACCCCCAGAGTCGGACATGACTGGACTTAACGTCAGGGGAAACCTTTACCTTTACTATATATTACATACAATATTACAGTATAGTGGTATAGTTCAATATAGTAATATATAATGCTAATATTGTGCTATGCTAATAATATAATATATTGTACTAGCTGTGCCCGGCCACGCGTTGCTGTGGCAAAGTGGTGGTGGTATTGGTTAAAAATTGTTGTGTAATTTTTATTTGATGTTTTTTGTATTTTTAATTAATTTTATTGTAAGTTATCTTTTTAAATATTATATTTTATTATTTTCTTGTATTATTTTTAGTTATTTTCTGTTATTATAGTATTTTATTGTATTAATTTTTTAGTGTTTTTAATTATTTTTAGTGTTTTTTATTATTTTTTATTGGGTTGCTAGGAGACCAAGTTGGAGGAGCTTAGCCTTCTAACTGGCAGCAATTGGATAAAAGTAATTATTCCTCTCTCTCTAATTAGGACTTTATTTTTGTTTTCTTTTTGTTGTATCAACCTAGAGGCGTGGATGATGAGTTGTGTTGTCAAATTTCGAAGTTGGGGGGCCTGTAGTTTTGTTGTTTTGTGGGTCGCCGTGATGCCATCACTCTTTTATATATATAGATGTACATATAGCTGCTCTGAGTCCCGTTTGTGGTGAGAAGGGTGGGATATAAATGTAGTAAACAAATGCCGTAAATAAATAATTAATTTTAGACTTAGGCTCGGCCAAAGCCTGAAATGACTTGAAGGCACACAACAACAACAACAATCCTAATTAACTTGACTATCTCATTGGCCAGAAGCAGGCCCACACTTTCCATTGAAATCCTGATAGGTTTATGTTGGTTAAAATTGTTTTCATTTTAAAATATTGTATTGTTCTTTCATTGTGTTGTCGAAGGCTTTCATGGTGGGGATCACAGGGTTGTTGTATGTCTTTCTACACAGATATATATTCTTTCCTTTCCTTGCTTAGTTTATCCATACCTCACAACCTCTGAGGATGCCTGCCATAGATGTGGGCGAAATGTCAGGAGAGAGTACTTCTGGAACATGGCCACACAGCCCGAAAGACATACAACAACCCTGTTCTTTCATTGTTGTTGCTGCTGTTTTGCACTATAAAAAATAAGACATGTGCAGTGTGCATAGGAATTAGTTCCTACTTTTTTTCAAATGATAATTCGGCCCCTCAACAGTCTGAAGGATTGTGGACCGGCCCTCTGCTTCAAAAGTTTGAGGACCCCTGTATTAGCCCGTGCCAGTCCTTGCTTGGTCCTTTTGCCGTCCAAAGCAAGGCGGGATCCCTCCGTGGCCATTATGCGAGCCATGGGAAAAGCGGACGCAATAATAATAGCGACGGACGGGGCAAGTATCGGGAAAACTTCAAGGGTCTGCTCTCATGAATAGGCCTTTCAGAGCCCCCTTCCCCACCTCTTTTGAGTGAGTTCGGCTATTTTTGTCTCCATCACCCCCACTCCTTTCCTTTGCCACTACTTCTAAGGCAGCTGAAACACCAGCGATAAAAGCTCTGCAAACAAGTTTATGGACTTTAAAAAGACAAAGTTCATAGAATCACAGAATCCAAGAGTTGGAAGAGACCTCGTGGGCCATCCAATCCAACCCCATTGTGCCAAGAAGCAGGAAAATCACATCCAAAGCACCCCAAGAAATGGCCATCCAGCTTGTTTCAAAGCCTCCAAAGAAGGAACCTCCACCACACTCCACAGCAGAGAGTTCCACTGCTGAACAGCTCTCTCACACAGTAAGTTCTTCCTCATGTTCAGGTGGAATTAATTTATTTATTTATTTACAGCATTTATATTCCGCCCTTCTCACCCCGAAAGGGACTCAGGACGGATCACATTGCACACATAAAGGCAAACATTCAATGCCATATAACACAGAAGAGAGACAGAGACAAGACGCCGGCACCGGGCTGGCCTCGAACTCATGACCTCTTGGTCAGAGTGATTTGTTGCAGCTGGCTTGCTTTCCAGCCTGCGCCACAGCCTGGTCCTAATCTCCTTCCTTTCCTGTAGTTTGAAGCCATTGTTCCACGTTCTAAGTCTCCAGGGCAGCAGAAAACAAGCTTGCTCCCTTCTCCCTATCACTTCCCCTCTGTCCTGTTTTGTCTTTCAAGAACAGCCTTAAAACACTGCGATAAGTAAATGAAAACTGCTTTACTTCAGCAAAACATAAAAGACAGCACACTCAGTGGAATAATGCAAAAGGTAGCAAGGAAGTCTTAGGGCAAACACAATTCTTAGTCTCTGATAAACTGCCAAATCAAATAGCAGTCTGACTTCAGAAAAAGAAACAGCAATAAATCCAGATGCAGACTCGAAGCAGGCACAAGGGGAGCGAAGGCTTAGGCATTAGAGTCAGTTTGTTACCAGCAAGAGCTGGCTGCACCTGCTTCTGCTTATAGCCCTGAGTCCCCTCCCAGCTGCTAGGGCAGCTCCTAATTACTCGGCTGCATTTCTGGCAGCTTTTTTTGTGTATGTCAGGAGCGACTTGAGAAACTGCAAGTCGCTTCTGGAGTGAGAGAATTGGCCGTCTGCAAGGACGTTGCCCGGGGAATGCCTGGATGTTTTTTTGATGTTTTACCATCCTTGTGGGAGGCTTCTCTCATGTCCCTGCATGGAGTTGGAGCTGATAGAGGGAGCTCATCCGCGCTCTTCCCGGGTGGGATTCGAACCTAGCAGCTTGCAGATGCTCTGTTTCCTTTCGCCACTCCTGAAAAGTGGGTACTTGCAAAATCTCCTCCTCAGATTCCAACTCGCCCTCAGATTCATGAACGCTTTCCTGCTGCCCTAACACCCTCACACCTTGACCCCTGGCCCTCATCATGTCTCCTTTATCAGCCTTCTCTTCTGCAGGCTAAACATTCACAACTCTTTAAGCCGCTCCTCATACTGCTTGTTCTCCAGACCCTTGATCATTTTAGTCACTTTCCTCTGGGCACGTCTCCCTTCAATTGCAGTGCCCAAAATTGGACAAAGTGTGATACCAGGTGTGGTCTGACCAAGGTAGGATAGAGGGGCAGCATGACTTCCCTGGCTTCTAAAGTTTCACAGGCCACACAGAGACAAAACTTTCCAGGAAGTGGGTCATCTGATAAGCCGCTGGTTGTGTGTGTTTTTCCAGCCACACCAGGTACGGAAGGCATGCGTGGCCGGACTCCTTCGCATCACCTCTGGATGCCATTCCAGAACCTTTCTCCTATTAACATGCCCTTTAAAGAACAAGATCTCCCCCAGTATCCCCTGCAGAGGACCACACCATAACTCACCACGGAGTCAGCCACAGACATCAACACAATAGCATCACAAGAGATAGTAGAAGGATGAGTGGCAGGCCAACCCCCAAAACAGACCCGTCTGCTTTCTCTGAATTATTTACCTTTGTGTGCAAAGCCAAATCATTGTCAACAAGGTCTCTTATGTTAATGTGGGATTTGTGTATTGGTAGTGTTTAAATGAAATTTGTGTCTGGCATGTATTGCATACTGATTGCATCATCCAGAGTATGCTATAGTCTGTAAAGAGTTAATGACTGAGAAGCTGTGTTGACCTTGATGTGTGGCTGGAACCTGGGGAGTATCCAGACTCAAGTGTGTTTGTACATTACTGATTGCATCAGTTGAGATCTTGCTCTGTTCTGAGTTGTGTCTGCCTAGAGTGAAAGCCAAGTCCTGTATTCGTCTGCAAGTCTGTTTGTCTTGTACAGTAAAGCTTTGTATATACTTTTACCATTGTCTCTGACGTCTCTTCGTTCTGCGCTCCATTGACAACATACAACTGCTACTATGCTGCGAATTACTCTGACATCTTAAACCCACAAGCCTTAGTGCGAGCATGGGCAAACTTCAGCCCTCCCTCCAGGTGTTTTGGACTTCAATACAGTCACAATAGTTTTGCAATTAGTTTACTCGGGGTTGAACAGGCATAGGCAAACCTGGGCCCTCCAGGTGTTTTGGACTTCCACAATTCCTAACAGACGGCAAAACACCTGGCGGGCCCAAGTTTGCCCATGCCTGCCTTAGAGGGAGGATGGGAGACTTTGGTAGAACAACAGGACAAAATTTTAACATTTGTAGGTGGGGTTGTTGTGTGTTTTCCGGGCTGCATGGCCATGTTCCAGAAGCATCCTCTCCTGACGTTTCGCCCATATCTATGTGTATATACCTCACAACCTCTGAGGATGCCTGCCATAGATGTGGGCGAAACGTCAGGAGAAAATACTTCTAGAACATGGGCAGACAGCCCAGAAAACACACAACAACCCTGTGATTCCAGCCATGAAAGCCTTCGACAAAACATCTGTAGGTGGGTTAATAACATCAAGGATGCCATGGCAGCTCTGTGTTTGCAAAACCCAAGCCGGGCATCTGATATTTGGGATTTCCCGTTTGGAAACTCAACGTTTGCCATGAAGTCGGCTCCATGGCAAAAAAACAACAACAGTAAATCCCATCTTTCCCCCAGTACTAAAACCGCGATGCAATTTACAAACAATTTAATCCAATACATTTTAAAAACCAACCAAAGACTCACATATAAAAGCAAATACCAATCATGTGTGTACAAAAACCAACCTAGTGTTAAAACCATTTGAAATGCATGCCATCTTTTAAAACAGGGGTCCCCAAACTAAGGCCCGGGGGCCACATGCGGCCCATCCAAGCCATTTATCCGGACCCCACGGCACAAAGGCAGAAGGGGGTTGGGCTAAATGACCAGGGTTCTCCTCCTCTCTATTATTATTATTATTATTATTATTATTATTATTATTATTATTATTATTATTATTATTATTAACATTGAGGCTGGGAAGCCATCTGTCAGGGGTGCTTTGCTTGTGCTTCTGATGCACAAAGGCAGAAGAAGGTTGGACTAAATGGCCCAAGGGGTCTCTTCCAATCCTCTTTATTACTGTTGTTGTTGTTGTTGTTGTTGCTATTCTTATTAAGGCTGGGAGGCCATCTGTCAGGGGTGCTTTACTTGTGCTTTTGCTGCACAAAGGCAGAAGGGTGTTGGACTCAATGGCCCAAAGGGTCTTTTCCAACCCTTATTATTATTATTATTATTATTATTATTATTATTATTATTATTATTAACATTGAGGCTGGGAGGCCATCTGTCAGGGGTGCTTTGCTTGTGCTTCTGATACACAAAGGCATAAGAGGGTTGGACTAAATGGCCCAAGTGGTCTCTTCGAACCCTCTTTATTGTTCTTGTTCTTGTTGTTATTATTATTATTATTATTATTATTGAGGCTGGGAGGCCATCTGTCAGGGGTGCTTTGCTTGTTGCTTTTGGTGCCCAAAGGCAGAAGGGAGTTGGACTCAATGGCCCAAAGGGTCTCTTCCAACCCTTCTTCTTCTTCTTATTATTATTATTATTATTGAGGCTGGGAGGCCATCTGTCAGGGGTGCTTTGCTTGTGCTTCTGATGCACAAAGGCAGAAGAGGGTTGGACTCAATGGCCCAAAGGGTCTCTTCCAACCCTTATTATTATTATTATTATTATTATTATTATTATTATTATTATTATTATTATTGAGGCTGGGAGGCCATCTGTCAGGGGTGCTTTGCTTGTTGCTTTTGGTGCCCAAAGGCAGAAGGGGATTGGACTCAATGGCCTAAAGGGTCTCTTCCAACCCTTATTATTATTATTATTATTATTATTATTATTATTATTATTATTATTAACATTGAGGCTGGGCGGCCATCTGTCAGGGTGCTTTGCTTGTGCTTTCAGTGCACAAAGGCAGAAGAGGATTGGACTCAATGGCCCAAAGGGTCTCTTCCAATCCTTATTATTATTATTATTATTATTATTATTATTATTATTATTATTATTATTATTGCTTGGTGGCCAACTATAGTCCAGCCCTCCAATGGTCCGAAGGATCATGAACTGGCCCCGTTTAAAAAGTTTGGGGACCCCCGTTTTGAAAGGTCGGCAAAAGAGTACAGCATTAGAAGCCCATCAGGGCCACTTCTCTTATTTTCACCAAAATAAAAAGAGAAAGAGAAGGATGTTTCATGAATACCTTAGAACCAACCAGGCTCAACCTGGGAGACACGTTCCTTCAAATAGTCTGAGTCCAAGCTATCTCTAGGTCTGGTATATCTCAAAGTTTTGCACAGCTTTGAGCAGCCACACGTGGACTGAAACCAGGTTTCCACGTCCCATGCTCTCTGTGTCACACACAGCTTTCAGACTTCAGGCCAAATGTTTTTCTCCTGCCAGCTCATATCAGGCCCATCTTCTATCCTGCCCACCCAAGTCAATCTGTTGCATTATTCAGACCATTACGATTATCTGCTCTGGAGGCCTCTGCTTTTTTAAACAGAATATGCCTTCCCCAGGTATTCCTTTCCTCCTTCTTTTCTCCGCTCCAGAATTCCTCAGCTACTATCTATATATATAAAAGGGTAATGAAATTTCGGCCTAGGACAAAACAACAAAACTACACATTCCAGGAACACTCAACTTGGCAGCACAACCCCTCATCCATGCCTCTGCGTTCATACAACAAAAAGAAAAGAAAAATAAAGTCCTAATTAGAGGGAGAGGAATAATCGTCTTTATCCAATTGCTGCCAGTTAGAAGGCTAAGACTTGGTCTCCTAGCAACCCACTCAGCCCAGGGGACAGGCAGAGTTAGGCCTCACTTAGGCCTCTTCCACACTGCCTATAAAATACAGATTATCTGATTTTAACTGGATTATATGGCAGTGTAGACTCAAGGCCCTTCCACACAGCTATATAACCCATTTATAATCTTATATTATCTGCTTTGAACTGGATTATCTTGACTCCACACTACCATATAATCCACTTCAGTGTGCATTTTATACAGCTGTGTAGAAGGGGCCTCATATAATCCAGTTCTAAGTAGATAATATAAGATTATAAATATACAGTAGAGTCTCACTTATCCAACATAAACAGGCTGGCACCTTTATCCGTTACCTTAACTACCACCAATTCCTCAATACTTTATTTCCCATACCACCAGACTTCGCCACAGCAACACGTGGCCGGGCACAGCTAGTCTATATATATAAAAGGGTAATGAAATTTCGGCCTAGGACAAAACAACAAAACTACACATTCCAGAAACACTAAACCTGGCAGCACAACCCCTCATCCATGCCTCTACGTTCATACAATAAAAAAGAAAAGAAAAATAAAGTCCTAATTAGAGGGAGAGGAAGAATTGTTTTTAGCCAATTTCTGCCAGTTAGAAGGGTAAGAGCAACACTCTGAAAACAGGGAAATTGAGAATTCCAGAAAGGAAACAACCAGGGCCAGCTAACACCTCCCAACAAAGGATTCCCCAAGGCAGGAAGCAGCCAGGCTTTGAAGCTGCAAGGCCATTAATAATAATAATAATCATCATCATCATCAAACTTTATTTGCATACTGCTCTGTATTATATATATATATATATATATATATATATATATATATATATATATATGTATGTAATGAAATTTCGGCCTAGGACAAAACAACAAAACTACACATTCCAGAAACACTAAACCTGGCAGCACAACCCCTCATCCATGCCTCTACGTTCATACAACAAAAAGGAAAGAAAAATAAAGTCCTAATTAGCGGGAGAGGAATAATTGTCTTTATCCAATTGCTGCCAGTTAGAAGGCTAAGCTCCGCCCACTTTTTATTTCGTGTCAAAAGCATTGCATAAATAAATACATTTTAAAATGATGAAAAAAAAGGAAATCACAAGCACCTAAATAGCTGCCAGTTAGAAGGCTAAGCTCCGCCCACTTGGTCTCCTAGCAACCCACTCAGCCCAGGGGACAGGCAGAGTTAGGCCTCACTTAGGCCTCTTCCACACTGCCTATAAAATACAGGCGATCTGATTTGAACTGGATTATATGGCAGTGTAGACTCAAGGTCCTTCCACACAGCTATATAACCCATTTATATCTGCTTTGAACTGAATTATCTTGACTCCACACTACCATATAATCCACTTCAGTGTGCAGTCGGACACAACTGGACTTAATGTCAGGGGAAAACCTTTACCCTTGACCTTAACTACCACCAATTCCTCAATACTTTATTTCCCAGACCACCAGACTTCACCACAGCAACACGTGGCCGGGCACAGCTAGTGCAATATAAACAACTCCATCCTCTTGATCAGGGGTCCCCAAACTAAGGCCCGGGGGCCGGATGCGGCCCTCCAAGGTCATTTACCTGGCCCCCGCCCTCATTTATAATATAGTATTTTTATATCAGTTTTAATAATATAATATATATACATATAATATTGATATTATCATGTTATACAATGTAATACTAATAATAACACCATATAATATGAATTACATGTTATATATTACATATAATATTACAGTATAATAGTATAGTTCAATATAGTAATATATAATGCTAATATTGTGCTATGCTAATAATATAATATATTGTATGTACATACAGCTGCTCTGAGTTCCCTTCAGGGTGAGAAGGGTGGGATATAAATGTAGTAAATAAATGTAGTAAATGAATAAATAAATAATTTTAGACTTAGGCTCGCCCACTTGACTTGAAGGCACACAACAACAACAACAACAACAACAATCCTAATTAACTTGACTATCTCATTGGCCTGATAGGTTTATGTTGGCTAAAATTGTTTTCATTTTAAAATATTTTATTGTTCTTTTATTATTGTTGTTGTTTTGCACTACAAATAAGACATGTGCAGTGTGCATAGGGATTTGTTCGTATTTCTTTTTCAAATGATAATTTGGCCCCTCAACAGTCTGAAGGATTGTGGACTGGCCCTCTGCTTAAAAAGTTTGAGGACCCCTGCTCTTGATCATTGATTGCCAACAATGGAGTGAATGCTGTTTCTCAGAAAAAAACAAACAAACAAGCCTTGATGCACCAACGTACTTCTTGTGAGTGGCAGACCATTCTTAGAATTACCAGGACAAGCTGTCCTTGTTAAGTCGACTTCAAATCAAAGTGATCCCATTAAAAAGAGACAGCTCCAGGCCACCTTTATCTGCAACGGCAGGTCTTGCAAACTCATTGCAATTGTTGGGCATCACTGATGGAGTTTATCCATCTGGAATAAAGTTTTCCTCTTCTTTATTGCCATTCAGTCTTTGTTTAGAAACTTCCAAAAATGTAGGGTTTGTTATCTTTTGAAGGATCCGTTCCACTGTCAAAGAGGTCTTACTTAGGTTCTTCCTAATGTTTAGGGCGAATCTCTTATTTTGTTATTAGAGGCCACTGGTTCTTCTTCTAGAGCAGGGGTCCTCAAACTTTTTAAGCCGAGGGTCGGTCTACAATCCTTCAGACTGTTGAGGGGCCGGATTATCATTTGGAAAAAAAAAAATACAAATTCCGATGCACACTGCATATGTCTTATTTGCAGTGCAAAAACAACAACAAGAAGAAGAACAATGAAAGAACAATACAATATTTAAAAATAAAAACAATTTTAACCAACATACATTTATCAGGATTTCAGTGGGAAGTGTGCTCCTGCTTCTGGCCAGTGAGATAGTCAAGTTAATTAGGATTGTTGTTGTTGTTGTTGTTGTTGTTGTTGTTGTGTGCCTTCAAGTCATTTCAGACTTTGGGCGAGCCTAAGTCTAAAATGTATTTATTTATTATTTATTTATTTACTGTCTTTATTTACTACATTTGTATCACACCCTTCTCACCCCAAAGGGGACTCAGAGTGGCTTACAAATTATATGTACATACAATATATTGTATTATTAGCATAGCACAATATTAGCATTATCTATATATATAAAAGAGTGATGGCATCAGGGCAGCGGACAAAACAACAAAACTACAGGCCCCCCAACCTCGAAATTTGACAACACAACCCATCATTCACGCCTCTAGGTTGATACAACAAAAAGAAAAGAAAAATAAAGTCCTAATTAGAGGGAGAGGGATAATAGTTTTTATCCAATTGCTGCCAGTTAGAAGGCTAAGCTCTGCCTACTTGGTCTCCTAGCAACCTCCTCAGCCCAGGGGACAGGCACAGTTAGGCCTCACTTAGGCCTCTTCCACAGATTAGCAGATTTTAACTAGATTATATGGCAGTGTAGACTCAAGGCCCTTCCACACAGCTATATAACCCATTTAGAATCTTATATTATCTGATTTTAACTAGATTATATGGCAGTGTAGACTCAAGGCCCTTCCACACAGCTATATAACCCATTTAGAATCTTATATTATCTGCTTTAAACTGGATTATCTTGACTCCACACTGCCATATAATCCACTTCAGTGTGCACACTAAACATAAAGACTACCATACAACAGACATTCAATACCACCACTACCTCAACAATTTCTCACCAACATCACCAGACAACGCCACAGCAACGCGTGGCTGGGCACAGCTAGTATATTACTATATTGAACTATACTGTAATATTATTAGTAATATTATATGTAATATAGAATATACTAGCTGTGCCCGGCCACGCGTTGCTGTGGCAAAGTGGTGGTGGTATTGGTTAAAAATTGTTGTGTAATTTTTATTTGACATTATTTGCAATTTTTTATTAATTTTATTGTAAGTTATATTTTTCTTTATTATATTTTATTATTTTCTTGTATTATTTTTAGTTATTTTCTGTTATTATAGTATTTTATTGTATTAATTTTTAGTGTTTTTTATTATTTTTATTGGGTTGCTAGGAGACCAAGTTGGAGGAGCTTAGCCTTCTAACTGGCAGCAATTGGGTAAAAGCAATTATTCCTCTCTCTGTAATTAGGACTTGATTTTTCTATTCTTTTTGTTGTATCAACCTAGAGGCGTGGATGATGGGTTGTGTTGTCAAATTTCGAGGTTGGGGGGCCTGTACTTTTGTTGCTTTGTGGGTTAGAAGGCTAAGCTCCTCCAACTTGGTCTCCTAGCAACCCAATAAAAAATAATAAAAAACACTAAAAAATTAATACAATAAAATACTATAATAACAGAAAATAACTAAAAATAATACAAGAAAATAATCAAATATAATAAATAAAAATATAACTTACAATAAAATTAATAAAAAAATTGCAAATAACGTCAAATAAAAATTACACAACAATTTTTAACCAATACCACCACCACTTTGCCACAGCAACGCGTGGCCGGGCACAGCTAGTGATATTATAAGTAGATGCAGCACTCTTTCAAGTCTGGGTGACGAGGTTAAGCTTCAATGGGAGGCGCAATCAAACTGACAAAGCAACAACGAGGCCGTGAATTGGAAATCAAAGCCGAGACCCGCTTCTGCAAAAGCCTAAGTTCCTTTCTGAACGCAACAAGGTGGGATCCTGGAAAGCCGTCCTTCGAGGCACAGCTGATGTATCCCATACGCAATCGTTTGGCACCTCATTAATTGCGGATTAAAAAATATGAATATTTAATCAGAGCCGCCCCTCTGCGAAATGGTGTTCTGTGCTCACAGGATTGCTGTTCCTTGCTACAGGGATCACAATGGGAATGGCACTTCGGGTGCGATTTGGCAAAATAAAATTAATTTCAATTGAGCAGGGAAGAAACAAACATTGTCCAGACTGTGTTGTCGAACTCTTTCATGACCAGGATCACAGCGTGCTTGTGTGTGTTTTTGGGCAGTATGGCCATGTTCCAGAAGCATTCCCTCCTGACGTTTCGCCCACATCTATGGCAGGCATCCTCAGAAGTTGTGAGGTATATGAGAAAACTAGAAATTCCTGGGTGGTGGGAAGAACACTTGTCTGTTGGAGGCCAGTATGAATGTTGTAAATAATCACCTTTGTTAGCATTAAATGGCCTTCCCAGCCTCACATCTTGGCCTGGGAACTAAAAAGACTCTAAAGAGCTAACGACTCTTTGTTCAGAGTCGTTAGCTGCCCCTGATTGATTCTTGTCTGGAATTCTTCTGTTTTCAGAGTGCTGCTCCTTATACTTCTGGAATAGGGTCATACAGCCCAGAAACATACAACAACCCTATTGTCCAGACTACAGCTATAATGAAATCTATTGCAATCTATTATTATTATGTTATATGTTTTCTGGGCTGTATGGCCATGTTCCAGAAGCATTCTCTCCTGACGTTTCGCCCACATCTATGGCAGGCATCCTCAGAGGTTGTGAGGTATATTGGAAAAAACTAAGCAAGGAAGGTTTATATATCTGTGGAAGTTCCTGGGTGGTGGGAAGAATGTTTGTCTGTTGGAGGCCAGTGTGAATGTTGCAATTAATTACCTTTGTTAGCATTAAATGGCCTTCCCAGCCTCATATCCTGGCCTCGGGGAATCCTTTGTTCAGAGTCGTTAGCTGCCCCTGATTGATTCCTGTCTAGGCCCGGGCTGTGGCGCAAGCTGGTGAGCAGCCAGCTGCAGCCAGCTGAGACCAATCACTCTGACCAAGAGGTCATGAGTTCGAGGCCAGCTCGGAGCCTGCATTTGTTTTTGTCTTTGTTCTATGTCAAGGCACTGAATGTTTGCCTATATGTGTAATGTGATCCGCCCTGAGTCCCCTTCGGGGTGAGAAGGGCGGAATATAAATACAGTAAATAATAAATAATAAATAAATAATTCTTCTGTTTTCAGAGTGCTGCTCCTTATACTTCTGGAACATGGTCATACAGCCTGGAAAACATACAACAACCCTATTGTCCAGACCAGGGGTCCCCAAACTAAGGCCCGGGGGCCGGATGCGGCCCTTCAAGGTCATTTACCTGGCCCCCACCCTCAGTTTTATAATATAATATTTTATATCATTTTTAATAATATAATATTTTGTATATAGATATAATATTGATAATATTATAATGTTATACAATATAATACTAATAATAATACCATATAATAATATTAATTATATGTTATATATTACATATAATATTACAGTATAGTGGTATAGTTCAATATAGTAATATATAATGCTAATATTGTGCTATGCTAATAATATAATATATTGTATGTACATACAGCTGCTCTGAGTCCCCTTCGGGGTGAGAAGGGCGGGATATAAATGTAATAAATAAATGTAGTAAATGAATAAATAAATAATTTTAGACTTAGGCTCGCCCCAAGTCTGAAATGACTTGAAGGCACACAACAACAACAACAATCCTAATTAACTTGACTATCTCATTGGCCAGAAGTAGGCTCACACTTCTGATAGGTTTATGTTGGTTACAATTGTTTTCATTTTTAAATATTGTTCTTTCATTGTTGTTGTTCTTTTGCATTACAAATAAGACATGTGCAGTGTGCATAAGAATTTGTTCGGTTTTTTTTTTTCAAATGATAATTTGGCCCCTCCACAGTCTGAAGGATTGTGGATCGGTCCTCTGCTTTAAAAGTTTGAGGACCCCTGGTCCAGACTATAGCTATAATGAAATCTATTATTATTATGTTATATGTTTTCCGGGCTGTATGGCCATGTTCCATCCTCTGAGGATGCCTGCCATAGATGTGGGCGAAACGTCAGGAGAGAATACTTCTGCAGCATGGCCATACAGCCCGGAAAGCATACAACAACCCTGTGATCCCGGCCATGAGAGCCTTTGACAACATTTATTATTATTATTATTATTATTATTATTATTATTACTACTACTACAGTGGACATTGGCATCACGAAAATGACAAAGAGATCCAACAGTTAATCGATAAGAAAAGGAAAGCCTTCCAAACATGGCAGAGAGACACCAGCTGTGCTGCCAAGAAAAAGATCTATGCCAGTGCAAAAGCTGAATTTCAAAGAAGGACCAGAGAACTCAAGAACATCTGGTGGACAAAGAAGGCTGAAGAAACCCAACATCTGGCAGATACCCATGATGCTCAGGGATTTTTCAAAGCCACAAAGATCATGTACGGACCGTTTATGTTGGATAAGTGAGACTCTACTGTAATAATAATAATAATAATAATAATAATAATAATAATAATAATACAAGCAGTCAAAGAAGAAGAACATGCCCTGGCAGAATATGTAAAGCAAAGTGAACCTGTTTTGATTGAAGTCAAAAATCAGAAATTCTTCAAAGCGCAGCAGACAAAAAATCAGTACAAGAAAACCGCACTACAAACTAGATCTGACAGCTGGCACAACAAAACATTGCATGGAAAGTTCCTTGACAAAATTGAAGGAAAAGCTGAGAAGGAGAAGACCTGGCTCTGGCTCACGAATGGGACCCTGAAGAAGGAGACAGAAGGCCTGATCCTTGCAGCCCAGGAGCAAGACATCAGGACAAAGGCAATCAAGGACAAGATCGAAAAATCAGCTGATGACCCAAAATGCAGACTGTACAAGGAAACCGACGAAACCATTGATCATATCCTCAGCTGCTGTAAGAAAATCGCACAGACAGACTACAAACAGAGTCACAACTATGTGGCCCAAATGATCTATTGGAACTTATGCCCCAAGTACCACCTCCCAGCAGCAAAGAACTGGTGGGAACAGAAACCTGCAAAAGTATTGGAAAATGAGCACGCAAAGATACTGTGGGACTTCCGAATCCAGACTGACAAAGTTCTGGAACACAACACACCAGACATCACAGTTGGGGAAAAGAAAAAGGTTTGGATCATTGATGTTGCCATCCCAGGTGACAGTCGCATTGACGAAAAACAACAGGAAAAACTCAGCCGCTATCAGGACCTCAAGATTGAACTTCAAAGACTCTGGCAGAAACCAGTGCAGGTGGTCCCAGTGGTGATGGGCACACTGGGTGCCGTGCCAAAAGATCTCAGCCGGCATTTGGAAACAATAGACATTGACAAAATTACGATCTGCCAACTGCAAAAGGCCACCCAACTGGGATCTGCACGCATCATCCGAAAATACATCACACAGTCCTAAACGCTTGGGAAGTGTTCGACTTGTGATTTTGTGATACGAAATCCAGCACATCTATCTTGTTTGCTGTGTCATAATAAAATAATAATAATAATATCACACAGCCCTAGCGTTTGACTTGTGATTTTGTGATACGTAATCCAGCATATCTATCTTGTTTGCTGTGTCATAATAATAAAATAATAATAATATCACACAGCCCTAGCGTTTGACTTGTGGTTTTGTGATACGTAATCCAGCATATCTATCTTGTTTGCTGTGTCATAATAAAATAATAATAATAATAATAATAATAATAATAATAATAATATCACACAGCCCTAGTGTTTGACTTGTGATTTTCTGATATGAAATCCAGCATATCTATCTTGTTTGCTGTGTCATAATAATAAAATAATAATAATAATATCACACAGCCCTAGTGTTTGACTTGTGATTTTGTGATATGAAATCCAGCATATCTATCTTGTTTGCTGTGTCATAATAATAATAATATCATCACACAGCCCTAGTGTTTGACTTGTGATTTTGTGATATGAAATCCAGCATATCTATCTTGTTTGCTGTGTCATAATAATAATAATAATAATAATAATAATAATAATAATAATAATAATATCATCACACAGCCCTAGTGTTTGACTTGTGCTTTTGTGATACGAAATCCAGCATATAGAATCTCCTCCAGTGGACTCAGGGCGGTTGAACATAAAAAAACATTCAATTGTCAAAAAACACCATACAACAATGTTAAACATAGTAAACATAATAAACAACATCATAAGACAGAACCAAAACAGTTCTACTAAAAACAGACATAAAATTACAAATCCAAATCAATATGCTCCATCAAGGATTCAAATTCCAGACAAAGCCTTCAAAGGATACATCATGCAGACAGAATCATAGATTCAAAGCTGAAGGGACCCCAAGGGCCATCTAGTCCACCCCCATTTTACAGGGAGACACAATCAAAGCCCTCCTGACAGATGGACATCCAGGTTCGGTTTCAAAAATTCCAGAGAAGAAAGCAGCATTGGACTCTCAGATAGTATATTCCACTACTAAACAGCTTTTGCCATCAGGAGGTTTTTTCCTAATGTTAAGGTGGAAATGCTGCATCCAGGTATAAGGAAAAAACCACCGAAGTTGTGCATTATTTCACCAAGGTTGTAAGTTTGTGCTCCAATGAAGAAGACTTCCATAATTGGGGCAAGCCAGCTTGCACATCTTTCCCAACACTTCAGCTTCCCTTTCATGCCGGAGTCTATAATTACTATTTCAAAGTAGAACGGTTGTTTACAAATTGCAACGAGCTTTAAAACCCTCTTATCGCTGAAATGGCAACAGGTTACTTGTGTGGTTTGTGTGGTATTCACTTAGGTAGGTTGTCACGCCTTTGAGTAACTTCCTCTATGGTCCGGGAGGCAAAATGACAGAGAAATTTGTCCGCTTTTTGCAACAGATTGCATTGCTGTGAGTTTTCCGGGCTGTATTGGCCATGTTCCAGAAGCATTCTCTCCTGACGTTTCGCCCATATCTATGGCAGGCATCCTCAAAGGTTGTGCGATATATTGGAAACTAGGCAAGTGGAGCTTATACAGTAGAGCAGGGGTCCCCAAACTAAGGCCCGGGGGCCGGATGCGGCCCTCCAAGGTCATTTACCTGGCCCCCACCCTCAGTTTTATAATATAATATATTGTATATACATATAATATTGATAATATTATAATGTAATACAATATAACACTAATAATAATACCATATAATAATATTAATTATATGTTCTATATTACATATAATATTACTAATAATATTACAGTATAGTGGTATAGTTCAATATAGTAATATATAATGCTAATATTGTGCTATGCTAATAATATAATATATTGTATGTACATATAATTTGTAAGCCACTCTGAGTCCCCTTTGGGGTCAGAAGGGTGTGATACAAATGTAGTAAATAAATGCAGTAAATAAATAAATTATAAATAAATAAATTTTAGACTTAGGCTCGCCCAAAGTCTGAAATGACTTGAAGGCACACAACAACAACAACAACAACAACAGCAACAATCCTAATTAACTTGACTATCTCATTGGCCAGAAGCAGGACCACACTTCCCATTGAAATCCTGATCAATGTACGTTGATTAAAATTGTTTTTATTTTTAAATATTGTATTGTTCTTTCATTGTTCTTGTTGTTGTTCTTGTTGTTTTTGCGCTACAAATAAGACATGTGCAGTGTGCATCGGAATTTGTTTCTATTTTTTTTTTCCAAATGATAATCCGGCCCCTCAACAGTCTGAAGGATTGTGGACCGGCCCTCGGCTTAAAAAGTTTGAGGACCCCTGCAGTAGAGTCTCACTTATCCAACATAAAGGGCCAGCAGAACGTTGGATAAGCGAATATGTTGGATAACACGGAGAGATTAAGGAGAAGCCTATTAAACACCAAATTAAGTTATGATTTTACAAATTAAGCACCAAAACATCATATTAAACAACAAATTTGACAGAAAAAGTAGTTCAATATGCAGTAATACTATGTAGTAATTATTGTGTTTACGAATTTAGCACCAAAATATCACGATATATTGAAAACATTGACTACAAAAATGCGTTGGATAATCCAGAATGTTGGATAAGCGAATGTTGGATAAGTGAGACCCTACTGTATATCTGTGGAATAATGTCCAGAGTGGGAAAAAGAACTCTTGTCTGTTGGAGGCAAGTGTGAATATTGATTAACATTGAATAGCCTGGCAGCTTCATAGCCTGGCTGCTTCCTGGACAGTAAATGCAGGACAGTAAATAAAGAACAACACTCAGAAGACTGGGGAATTCCAGACAAGAAACAATCAAGGCCAGTTAACACCTCCCAACAAGGGATTCCCCAAAGCAGGAAGCAGCCAGGCTTTGAAGCTGCAAGGCTATTCAACGCTAATCAAGCTGGCCAACTGCAACATTCACACTTGCCTCAGGCAGAGAAGAGTTCTTTCTCCCACCCACAGATATATAAACCCCACTTGCCTAGTTTCCAACAGACCTCACCACCTCTGAAGATGCCTGCCATAGATGTGGGCAAAACATCAGGAGAGAATGCTTTGGGACATAGCCATACAGCCTGGAAAACTCACAGCAACCCAGTGATTCTGGTCACAAAAGCCTTCGACAACAAACTGAATCAGATTTTTGGGGAGAAATGTGGGTGAAACGTCAGGAGGGAATGCTTCTGGAACATGGCCAAACAGCCCGGAAAACTCAGCAACCCAGTGATTCCGGTCACAAAAGCCTTCAACAACACATTGGTTCAGATCTTTGGGGAAAAAGGAGGAACATTTGGGGTTTTGCACCGTTGATATAAATATTGTATATACTCGAGTATAAGCCTAGTTTTTCAGCCCTTTTTTTAAGACTGAAAAAGCCTGCCTCGGCTTATACTCGGGTGAGGGTCCTGGTTGGCTTATATTTGGGTCAGCTTATACTCGAGAATATATGGTACATTTATTATTTTTCTCTATTATTATTGGTATTATTACATTTATAATTTTTCTCTATTATTATTGATATTATTACATTTATTATTTTTCTCTATTACTGTTGCTACTTTATATTTATTTTACTCTATCATTATTATTAATAATATATTTATTATTTCACTATGATATTATTATTGCATTTATTATTTTACTCTATTTATTATTACACGTATTATTTTCCTGTATTTATTATTATTATTATTACATGTATTATTTTACTCTATTATTATTAAAAGGATACATAAGGGCATTTACATTGAAGAAGATGAGAATAAAGACTGGATCAGAGTTGGAGAGTCTTATCTTAAATTTGAGCTTCATGTAAATATTCAAAAACATTTAACCTACTGATGTCTCAAATAATGTCATTTTTATTTCTGAAATTTACCACCCTTGGCTTATACTGGAATCAATGTTTTCCCAGTTTTTTTGTGGTAAAATTAGGTGCCTCGGCTTATATTCGGGTCGGCTTATACTCAAGTATATACGGTACTTAAAACCCTGGCCATGTGAACCGGAAATTAAGTGGCTACTAAAAGGCTGGTGTAACGCAATTGCAGACTATTTTCGGTTTAGAATTGTATATTTGCATTTAATTTCGTTGTGTAACCATTCTGCAGCGAGTACTGCATTTTAATCATGCTACAAACGAGCGAGAATTAAAAATAGATATGCAAAAATAACTAGGCCTGGCGAGACTCAAACTCTGGGTCTGTTTTGCTACTCACATTTTGGGGGTTTGACTTCATAATATTGATAGAAGGATAAAATGATTTAGAGAACTAAACTAACACAATGGAATTCACTTTGGCAATAAAAAAAGAAACACAGAGATATATAGGATGGGAGGCACTTTGCTAGAAAACAAAAACAATTTGAAGGAGATATAGTAGTTTTTGCAAATGACAAGCTGAACGTGAGCCAACGGTGTGATGCGGCAGCTAAAATAACCAATGCGATTCTAGTCTGTATCCATAGGAGTCTAGATCAAGGTGAAGAGACATAGGT
>NC_085845.1:201419106-201629106 GCF_035594765.1 Anolis carolinensis | reverse complement strand
CTATGTGGCCCAAAGGATTCATTGGAACTTATGCCTCAAGTACCACCTCCCAGGAGTAAAGAACTCAGCCGCTATCAGGACCTCAAGATTGAACTTCAAAGACTCTGGCAGAAACTACTGCAGGTGGTTCCGGTGGTGATTGGCGCATTGGGTGCCGTTCCAAAAGTTCTCAGCCAGCATTTGGAAACAATAGACATTGACAAAATCATGATCTGCCAACTGCAAAAGGCCACCCTGCTGGGATCTGCACGCATCATCCGAAAATACGTCACACAGTCCTAGACACTTGGGAAGTGTTCGACTTGTGATTTTGTGATACGAAATCCAGCATGTCTATCTTGTTTGCCGTGTCATAATAAAATAATAATAATAATAATAATAATAATAATAATAATAAGCATGAACATGTGAAAACTGTGGTCAGCAAAGAATACACACAAAGGGTCAGAAAAATTCTCAAAAGCAAGCTCAATGGAGGCAACACCATCAAGGCCATAAACACCTGGGACATACCTGTCATAAGGTATACTGCTGGCATCATAAACTGGACACAGATGGAACTGGACAATTTGGACAGAAAAACAAGAAAACTCATGACCATTCATCATTCACTGCACCCTCCGCAGTGATGTTGACCTGCTATATTTGCCTAGAAGATCAGGGGGCAGAGGACTCGTGCAAGTAAAACAAGCAGTCAAAGAAGAAGAACATGCCCTGGCAGAATATGGAAAGCAAAGTGAAGAACCTGCTTTGATTGAAGTCAAAAATCAGAAACTCCTCAAAGCACAGCAGACAAAAAAACAGTACAAGAAAACCGCACTACAAACTAGAGTTGACAGCTGGCACAACAAAACATTGCATGGAAAGTTCCTTGACAAAATTGAAGGAAAAGCTGATAAGGAGAAGACCTGACTCTGGCTCACGAATGGGACCCTGAAGAAGGAGACAGAAGGCCTGATCCTTGCAGCCCAGGAGCAAGACATCAGGACAAAGGCCATTAAGGCCAAGATCGAAAAATCAGCTGATGACCCAAAATGCAGACTGTGCAAGGAAACCGACGAAACCATTGATCATCTCCTCAGCTGCTGTAAGAAAATTGCACAGACAGACTACAAACAGAGGCACAACTATGTGGCCCAAATGATTCATTGGAACTTATGCCTCAAGTACCACCTCCCAGCAGCAAAGAACTGGTGGGATCAGAAACCTGCAAAGGTTGTGGAAAATGAGCACGCAAAGATACTGTGGGACTTCCGAATCCAGACTGACAAAGTTCTGGAACACAACACACCAGACATCACAGTTGTGGAAGAGAAAAAAGGTTTGGATCATTGATGTTGCCATCCCAGGTGACAGTCGCATTGATGAAAAACAACAGGAAAAACTCAGCCGCTATCAGGACCTCAAGATTGAACTTCAAAGACTCTGGCAGAAACCAGTGCAGGTGGTCCCGGTGGAGATGGAGATGGGCACATTGGATGCCGTGCCAAAAGATCTCAGCCGGCATTTGGAAACAATAGACATTAACAAAATCACGATCTGCCAACTGCAAAAGGCCACCCGACTGGGATCTGCACGCATCATCCGAAAATACATCACACAGTCCTAGACACTGGGGAAGTGTTCGACACACATCACAAAGAGCGGGTGCAGATTCAAAACTCCAAGGCCTAAGTTCACCGACACTTAATCCGGGTATTACGAAGAGGACACTCCAGACAGAGTTGGAAAGACACTGGGGTTTCTTTGTATTGCACTAATTATTAACTCTGCCCGGCGAGAAAGATCCGTAAACAAACCCAGAAGTTGCAATTCTCCAATTTTGGCAAGTTGCAATTCTCTAATTTTGGCAAGTTGCAATTCTCCAATTTTGGCAAGTTGCAATTCTCTAATTTTGGCAAGTTGCAATTCTCTAATTTTGGCACGTTGCAATTCTCCAACTTTGGCACGTTGCAATTCTCCAATTTTGGCAAGTTGCAATTCTCCAATTTTGGCAAGTTGCAATTCTGCAATTTTGGCAAGTTGCAATTCTGCAATTTTGGCAAGTTGCAATTCTGCAATTTTGGCAAGTTGCAATTCTCCAATTTTGGCAAGTTGCAATTCTGCAATTTTGGCAAGTTGCAATTCTGCAATTTTGGCAAGTTGCAATTCTCCCATTTTGGGTTGCAATGCAAAACATAAGGCGTGTTACACAGCTTTTCATATCTTTCAAAGCCTTTTTCCTTCTCTTTGCACAATGTTTAGGGAAGCGTCCAAAAAAGCAGCTCCGAGTGACTCAGAGTTTCAGGTCGCCGTCATGCAATTACCAAAACGAGGTTTTGCCTCAAAGAAGAAACAGGCGAACAAGTTCCCCGTGTAACACAGGAAGGACGGACGAGCCACCTCTCCCTCCCCCCCCTCCCCGAATTGCACAGATGTGTGTGCGCAGAAAGCACACGCCACGTCGGAGGGAGTAAAAATAGGAAGGCGGTGGGAAGCGACACCACCAACCGCCCCGTCAAACCTGTCAAGAGGAGGAAAGAGAGGGATCCACACTCTTTCCACGGGGCCCCTGTCCTCGTTCGACACCCACAACATCGCCCCAAAATGAGGCACAGGCCTACCCACTTGCCAAAGTTGGCCGACTCCAGATTATAATAATAATCTATATATATAAATGAGTGATGGCATCACGGCGACCCACAAAACAACAAAACTACAGGCCCCCCAACCTCAAAATTTGACAACACAACCCATCATCCACGCCTCTAGGTTGATACAACAAAAGGAAAAGAAAAATAAAGTCCTAATTGGAGGGAGAGGAATAATTGCTTTTATCCAATTGCTGCCAGTTAGAAGGCTAAACCCCTCCAACTTGATCTCCTAGCAACCCAATAAAAAATAATAAAAAACACTAAAAATAATTAAAAACACTAAAAAATTAATACAATAAAATACCATAATAACAGAAAATAACTAAAAATAATACAAGAAAATAATAAAATATAATAAATAAAAAGATAACTTACAATAAAAAAAATTAAAAATACAAATACCGTCAAATAAAAATTACACAACAATTTTTAACCAATACAGTAGACTCTCACTTATCCAACATAAACGGGCCGGCAGAATGTTGGATAAGCGAATATGTTGGATAATAAGGAGACATTAAGGAAAAGCCTATTAAACATCAAATTAGGTTATGATTTTACAAATTAAGTACCAAAACATCATGTTATACAATGAATTTGACAGAAAAAGTAGTTCAATATGCAGTAATGCTATGTAGTAATTACTGTATTTACGAATTTAGCACCAAAATATCACAATGTATTGAAAACCTTGACTACAAAAATGCGTTGGATAATCCAGAACGTTGGATAAGCGAGTGTTGGATAAGTGAGACTCTACTGTACCACCACCACTTTGCCACAGCAATGCGTGGCCGGGCACATCTAGTCTATAAATATAAAAGGATAATGGCGTCACTCCACTGGGCAAAACAACAAAACTAAAGGCCCCCCAACCTAGAAAATTGACAACACAACCCCTCATCCACATCTCTACGTTCTTATGCTCAACAAAGGATTCCTCCCCCCCCCCCCCCCTCAAACAGGGAAACACCACTCTTTGAAGGTCCAAACCCATTCGGTACTCATCACTCTCTCATCTCAAAACACAAAATAAAGAGCAACACTCTGAAAACAAAGGAATTCCATCCAGGAAACAATCAGGGCCACCTAACACCTCCCAACAAAGGATCCCCCCCCTCTAAGACACGGAACCACCAAAAAAAAGCCACAGCAACGCGTGGCCGGGCACAGCTAGTCTATATATATAAAAATGCAATGTGCGTTTTTCCCATGGAGTAAACAACAAAACCACTGAACCAAATCACACCAAATTTGGCCACAAAAGACATAGTCATCCAATGTATGTCTTTCAATAAATAAAAAACCTAGAAAAATAAAGTCCAAATTACAGGCGGCGAGGAAGAGCCGTTCTCCCCCTGGCTGCCAATCAGGGCCCCTTTAGGCCCCACCCCCTTCGCGTCATAGCCACAATGGTGTCCGGGGGACAGGCAGGGTTCACTCTGATCAACACTGAAAACAGGGGAATTCCAGACATGAAACAATCAGGGCCAGCTAACATCTCCTAACGAAAGATTCCCCCAGGGAGGAAGCAGCCAGGCTTTGAAGCTGAAAGGCCATTACATGCTCATCATTCTTGAGTAATTGCAGCATTCACACTTGCCTCCAACAGACAAAAAAAAAGGAACAACTAGAAATATTGTATGTTCACAAGCTTTAGGAAATAACATATACTACCTATCACCAATTCCCCAATACAGTAGAGTCTCACTTATCCAACATAAACGGGCCGGCAGAACATTGGATAAGCCAAAATGTTGGATAATAAGGAGGGATTAAGGAGAAGCCTATTAAACATCAAATTATGTTATGATTTTACAAATTAAGCACCAAAACATCATGTTATACAACAAATGGATAGAAAAAGCAGTTCAGTACACGATAACGTTATGTAATAATTACTGTATTTATGAATTTAGCTCCAAAATTTCGCAATTTATTGAAAAATTGACTACAAATACATTGACTACTAAAAGGCAAATTGTGTTGGATAATACAGAATGTTGGATAAGCAGAGCTTGGATAAGCAAGACTCTACTGTACTTTATTTCCCATACCACCACACTTCGCCACAGCAACACGTGGCCGGGCACAGCTAGCACTGTATATAATAAAACTTTATTATAAGTCCCCAAAGGGACTTATTGTTGGAAAATTATTGTTTCCAACAATAAATACAAACAACATACAGTAAATAAACAGTATAAAAACACATTATTACACAAAATAAAACCATTACGCTAAAAATAACAATCAATGACAATCATAATAACTTTCAATCGGGGAGATCGATTACATGACAAAAACAGGAATGGCTGCAATGGCCTGAGTCCCCTTCGAGGTTGAGAATAGTATATAAATACTGCAAATAAATAATAATAAATGAAAGAAGCAGCAACAGATAAGGCACAAAACCTGAGAAAACAAAACAAAGTAGACGGTTCTTTGGCTCATTTCTATCCACAACACCATGCTAAAACTAAGACTGCTATTCGGGCCCTAGTTACTAAGAAATAAACCCAAATAAACATCACCAGGACTTCCAAAGAAATGGTTAGTATCAGTGGACTGATCTGTGTCCTGAAGACAATGACATCCCAGGCATACGCTTCTATCTACAACTTCTTACAAAACCAAAGGCTGCAATTCTGGGCCTAGTTACTAGGAAATAAAATCCAAATAAACATCAACAGAACTTACAAGCAAACAATAGTTAGTGTAAATGTACTATTCTGTGTCCCAAAAACACTGAAAGTCCAGGCATAGCTTCTTACAAAACCCAAGGCTGCAATTCTGGGCCTAGTAACAAGGGAATAAACCCAAATAAACATTGTCAGAACTTCCAAGCAAACAACGGTTAGTGTCAATTGACTGTGAGTGTTAGTGTCACTGTTCGGTGTACTGAAGACACTGACAATCCAGGCATAGGTTTCTATCCACATCATCATAAACCCAAGATTACTATTCTGGGTCAAGTTATTAGGAAATAAAAGCAAATACACATCGGCAGGACTCCCAAGCAAACAATGGTTTGTGTCACAGGACCGTTCGGTGTACCGAAGTCACTTGACAGTCCAGACATAAGCTTCTATCCACTTCACAAAGTCATACAGAACCCAAGATTACTATTCTGGGCCTAGTTACTAGGAAATAAACCCAAATAAACATATCCAGGACTGCCAAGTAAACAATGGTTAGGGTCAATGGACTGTTTGGTGTACCAAGAACAATGATAGCCCAGGCATAGCTTCTTACAAAACTGCAATTCTGGGCCTAGTTACTAGGAAATTAACCCAAATAAACATTGCCAAACTTCCAAGAAAACAATGGTTAGTGTTCTGTGTACCGAAAACACTGACAGTCCAGTAATAGGCTTCTATTAACTTCATACAGAACCCAAGATTTCTATTCTGGGCCTAGTTACTAGGAAATAAACCCAAATAAACATCATCAGGACTTTCAAGCAAACAATGGTTAGTGTCAATAGACTGTTGTGCATGGACTGTTGTGACAGTCCATGCATAAGCTTCTATCCACTTCTCAACTTCATACAGAACCTAAGATTACTATTCTGGGCCTAGTTGCTAGGAAATAAAACCAAATAAACATCATCAGGACTTCCAAGCTAACAATGGTTAGTGTCAATGGACTATTCAGTGTACCAAAGAGACTGATAGTCCAAACATAACTTCTTACAAAACCCAAGGGTGCAATTCTGGGCCTAGTTACTAGGAAATAAAACCCAAATAAATATCAACCGGACTTCCAAGCAAACAATGGTTAGTGTCAACGGACTGTTCTGTATACAGAAGACACTGACAATCCAGGCATAGGCTTCTATCTACTTCATACAGAACCCAAGATTACTATTCTGGGCCTAGTTACTAAGAAATAAACCCAAATAAACATCAATAAGACTTCATGCAAATGGTTAGTGTCAATGGACTGTCTGATGTACCAAAGACTCCGAAAGTCCAGGCATAGGCTTCCATCTACTTCTCAACTTCATACAGAACCTAAAATTACTATTCTGTGCCTAGTTACTAGGAAATAAAACTAAAGAAACATCAACAAGACTTCCAAACCAACAATGGTTAGTGTCAATAGACTGTTATGACAATACAGGCATAGGCTTCTATCCACAACCTCATACAGAACCCAAGTTAAATATTCTGGGCCTAGTTACTAAGGGCCCTTCCAGAGAGGTCCTATGTCCCAGGATCTTATCCCAGGTTTACTGCTTTAAACTGGATTATATGCGTCCGCACTGCCAGATAATCTGGGGTAACAAAAAACCTAGGATCAGATCCTGGGATATAGGGTCTGTCTAGAAGGGCCCTTAGAAATAAACATAATGAAACATCAATAGGACTTCCAAGCAAACAATGATTAGTGTCAATGGACCGTTCTGTGTACTAAAGACACTGACAATCTAGGCATAGGCTTCTATTCATTTCACAATATCATACAAAACCCAAGATTACTATTCTGGGCCTAGTTACTAAGAAATAAAATCCAAATAAACAGCAGCAGGACTTCCAAGCAAACAATGGTTAGTGTCAATGGGCTATTATGTGTACCGAAGACACTGACAGTCTACGCATAGGCTTCTATCCACAATTTCATACAAAAATGTAAGGCTTCAATTCTGGGCCTAGTTACTAGGAAATAAAACCCAAATAAACATTGCCAGGACTTCCAAGCAAACAACGGTCAGAGTAATTGGACTATTATGTGTACTGAAGACACTGACAGTCCAGGCATAAGCTTCTATCCACTTCTCAAGTCCATACAGAATCCAAGTTTACTATTCTGGACCTAGTTACTAAGAACTAAACCCAATTAAACATCATCAGGACTTTCAAGCAAACAATGGTTAATGTCAATGGACTGTTCTGGGTACCAAAGGCACTGACAGTCCATGCATAGGCTTCTATCCACTTCTCAACTTCATACAGAATCCAAGTTTACTATTCTGGGCCTAGTTACTAGGAAATAAAACCCAAATAACCATCAACAAGACTTCCAAGCAAACAATGGTTAGTGTCAATGGACTGTTTGGTGTACGAAGACACTGATAGTCCAGACATAGCTTCTTATAAAACCCAATGCTGCAATTCAGGGCCTAGTTACTAGGAAATAAACATCAACAGGACTTCCAAGCAAACCATGTTTAATGTCAATGGACTGTTCTGGGTACCAACGGCACTGACAATCCAGGTATAGGCTTTGATCCACAACTTCATACAAAACTTAAGGGTGCAATTCTGGGCCTAGTTACTAGGAAATAAAACCAAATAAACATCAACAGGACTGTCAAGCAAACAATGGTTTGTGTCAATTGACTGTTTGGTGTACCGAAGACACTGATAGTCCAGGCATAGCTTCTTATAAAACCCAAGGGTGCAGTTCTTGGCCTAGTTACTAGGAAATAAAACCCAGATAAACATCAACAGGACTTCCAGGCAAACAATCATTAGTGTCAATGGACTGTTCGGTGTACCAAAGACATTCACAGTCCATGCAAACAATGGTTAGTGTCAATGGACTATTATGTATACTGACAACACTGACAGTCTACACATAGGCTTCTGTCAACTTCACAACTTCACACAGAACCCAAGATTACTATTCTGGGCCTATTTACTAGGAAATAAACCCAAATAAACATTGTCAGGACTTCCAAGCAAACAATTGTTAGTGTCAATGGACTGTTCTGTGTACCAACAACATTGACAGTCCATGCAAACAATGGTTAGTGTCAATGGATTATTATGTATACTGAAAACACTGACAGTCTACACATAGGCTTCTGTCAACTTCACAACTTCACACAGAACCCAAGATTACTATTGTGGGCCTATAAACACGAATAAACATTGCCGGGACTTCCAAGCAAACAATGGTTAATGTCAATGGACTATTATGTATACTGAAAACACTGACAGTCTACACATAGGCTTCTGTCAACTTCACAACTTCACACAGAACCCAAGATTACTATTGTGGGCCTATAAACCCGAATAAACATTGCCGGGACTTCCAAGCAAACAATGGTTAGTGTCAATGTACTATGTATACTGAAAACACTGACAGTCTACACATAGGCTTCTGTCAACTTCACAACTTCACACAGAACCCAAGATTACTATTGTGGGCCTATAAACCCGAATAAACATTGCCGGGACTTCCAAGCAAACAATGGTTAATGTCAATGGACTATTATGTATACTGAAAACACTGACAGTCTACACATAGGCTTCTGTCAACTTCACAACTTCACACAGAACCCAAGATTACTATTCTGGGCCTATTTACTAGGAAATAAACCCAAGTAAACATTGCCAGGACTTCCAAGCAAACAATCGTTCGTTTCAATTGACTGTTCTATGTACCAAAGACATTGACAGTCCATGCAAACAATGGTTAGTGTCAATGGACTACTATGTATACTGGCAACACTGACAGTCTACACATAGGCTTCTGTCAAGTTCACAACTTCACACAGAACCCAAGATTACTACTCTGGGCCTATTTACTAGGAAATAAACCCAATTAAACATTGCCGGGACTTCCAAGCAAACAATGGTTAGTGTCAATGGACTATTATGTATACTGACAACACTGACAGTCTATGCATAGGCTTCTATCAAATTCACAACTTCACACAGAACCCAAGATTACTATTGTGGGCCTATAAACCCAAATAAACATCACCAGGACTTCCAAGCAAACAATGGTGAGTGTCACATTAGCTGGGGTCGGTTGTGGGTCTCGAGGACACTGACAATCCAGGCATAAATGCAGAGAAGAAACACAGCTTGGACCCCACATCCATGCCCACTTGCACACAGGAGAAAGCAGGTCCCTATAAGCAGTAGGGTCAGTAATAGGAGGTCTTTGTTTTTAATTGTTTTGTTTCTTCTGATGGACAGAGGGAAAGAAACACACAAACTGGAGAGGACTGCCACGCTCTTGGCCCCTCTCCTGCCCAGCGTCATGCCACGAACACCGGCCAGGGCTGAGCCACATGAAGTCACGTATGTGTTTTCAGTAAACCCTGCTCTTTGTCTCCTAAAACGTGATGTTCTTTCAGCCTCTCCGGGACCAAGCGAACAGCGTAAACCCGGGGAGGGCCGGAGGGGGAGAGGATGCGCCAGGTCACCACAGTGGAGCCTCGCCTTGGCATAATCCAGCGGCCTTTTCGCAATTTATACGTAATGAGGATCTCTCTCCCCTGTTCTTCCTTTTTGATCATCGAACAGCTGGAGTTCTAACCTTCCCTCAAACCAGGATGAAAAAAAAGATGTACCATCAAATGAACTTTGCATTTGAAGGGAGGATATGACATGCATAGGCGACTCAAGCCAAGGATAAAAATAGCTTTGATTCCAGAGCCGATCGTTAGTTAGTTAGTTAGTCGTGTGCCACTTCCTATTTGCTAAAAAAAAACATTTTTTAAGAGGAGGACTCATGAGCGAGCCTAGGTCTTTGTTTTTCCAAAAAGATATAAACACCGAGGGTTAAGCAGGTTAGAAACCGGCCTTGCCCTGTCAACGTTGACTGCAATAATTCCTCCCCCCAGCAGGCCTAATCCAAACAAGTTTGTTTATCTCTGGAAGCGAAATGCTATTTGTAACCCCTTCGCACCTTCATCCAGTTAATTCTTTCTTGATTAAATACTCCTGGGGGAGGCCGACGTGCTCAATAAACATCTCCGAATGCATTTCGAGCATTATGTCAACCGTTGCTTCTGCTTCGCCTCCCTCCCCACCACTTGACAAACATCGCTATCGCTAAAACAATCCTGTACACAAATGCACTGCAACGATTCCTGAACTCTGAATATGTCCACACATAAACATAGGATAAAATGCAATTTGCAAAAAGAAAAAAAATGAGAGTAGAGCCCTGTAAAAAGTAAAGGGGGGGAAATCTACATGGAACACAAGTGTTACATAAACAACATCAGCAACCAGAGACGAGGAGAGGGAAAGAAAAAGGGGACGGATTCGTGTCGTTTCAAGCGTCTCCCCCCACTCTCGAAAGCCCCACTGAAATGAATGCTGTTCTCCAGACACCCCCTTCCGCCCCACAATAAACCCCCCTCCCTCCCTTTGCTGGCATCAGAAGCTTCCCGAACGAACAAACGGCAAACTAAACCGTTTGCTCCCCAACATACAAAGCAAACTATATAACCAAAACCTCTTTCCCCACACCAAATATAAATATAAATATTGCTTTCCTCCCCACCCAAGCAGGCCTCACTGCACCTCAACATACAAAGCAAGCTATATAAACAAATCCTCTTTCTGCCACACCAAATAGAAATATAAATATTGCTTTCCTCCCAACCTGCGCAGGCCCCACTGCACCCCAAAATACAAAGCAAGCGATATAACCAAATCCTCTTTCTCCCACACCAAATATAAATATTGCTTTCTTCCCCACCTGAGCAGGCCCCACTGCACCCCAACATACAAGGCAAGCGATATAACCAAATCCTCTTTCTCCCACACCAAATATAAATATTGCTTTCTTCCCCACCTGAGCAGGCCCCAATGCACCCCAACATACAAGGCAAGCGATATAACCAAATCCTCTTTCCCCCCACCAAATATATATATATATATATATATATATATATATTGCTTTCCTCCCCACCTGAGCAGGCCCCACTGCACCCCAACATACAAAGCAAGCTATATTTGCCTTGCATTAGAGAGGAAAGAACAGCCATGGAGGTTTATCTAGCGTGTTGTTATTCACATACAATAATGGGGGTCACTTCATCCAGTGTTAAATATTAACATTCAAAACAAACATCCCCCCAATATAAACACCGTCACAACCACAAACAAACCCTGCTTTCGACTTCCAAGGCTAGGAGGGTTATTTATAGAATATAAAGGGTCCCCATAACACCCAAAAAAGGTCTGGCTTTGGAAAGAGGCCTCTGGAACAACATTTGAGACAAACATCCCCCCAATATAAACCCCAACATACAAAGCAAGCTATATTCATCCTGCATTAGAGAGGAAAGAACAGCCATGGGGGTATATCTAGTGTTGTTATTCACGTACAACCATCAATAAGGGGGTTCACTTCATCCGGTGACAAAATATTAACATTCAAAATAAACATCCACCCCAATATAAGCACCCTCACAATCACTAACAAACCCCGTGTCTCTTCCTTAAAACTGTAAGGCCTGCAAAATAGCCTTTTCCCAAATATTTGCAGGATGTTTTTGAGCCTTTGTAGGCCTATCCTTCCTCTCTCTTCTCTAAACCTGTGGCTCCATTCCAAAAAATTGACTCCTCTTCCACCCCAATTTCTCCAGCCCTGATAAATAAAATCCACCTGGAGCTAATGGAAAGGGATACTCCTTACCAAGCTTTCCCCAATCCCTATTCTCAGCATTTTAGTCCCATATTTTGCAAGAAAAACAATCAGGGCCCAAGTCTCTTCTTCTATGTTTACTTCTATTTTATATGCTGCAGGTCCTACATTGTAATTTGAACTGTTTTTAGTTTTGTATCCTTTGTATGAGAAAGGAAAGCGGTGTATAAATAAATATAATTCTTCTAAATATAATTATTTCGGGAAGGGAGCTTTGCGTTCTCTCTCTCTCTCTCTCTGCCCCATTGCTCGGGCCAAAGTCTTTTTGGCACAACCCCTTAATGAACTTGTTTTTAAAAAGTTTAATTGGCAGTCCTTTGCTCGGAAAGAAGCGGAAGTCTCTTCTCCATTAGACTCACTCTGATTTCAATATGGGAAAGGTATTTCCCCATTGCAAAGTCTTCACTCTCCCTTGTTTATTTTTATCCTGCTTTTCTCCCAAAACAGGGGCTAGAGGCGGCTTAAAGCAAACACTATTATTATTATTATTATTATTATATTATGACACAGCAAACAAGATAGACATGCTGGATTTCGTATCACAAAATCACAAGTCGAACACTTCCCAAGTGTCTAGGACTGTGTGATGAATTATTATTATTATTATTATTATTATTATTATTATTATTATTATTATTATTATTATATCATCCTGCTTTTATTTCTACACTGAGGTGCAAGCAGGGCGCAACAGAATTAAAAACAGAGCCACTGCCTTAACATTTGAATATAAAAAAATTGTGTTGTGGGACATAAACATGAAAAATATGTTTAAAGAACTACAATTAAAAGCTATCTATTGGGGGAAGGCTCTTCTCTAGAGAAGCCTCTTCTATTGACAAGGTTCGTTTCTAAAATAATTTAATAGGAGGCCTTGCTTGGAAAGAAAAGAGGGACTTTTCTCCATCACATTATTCACCTGTCCTGACTTCAATATCAGAGGGAAAACCTCTGAGGAGAGGCAGGAATCCAATAAAATGTATTATTATCATTCAAAGAAGTCTTTACATTCTCCCTATCTCTTGGAGAAGCCTCAAGCAAAGCCTCTTCTGTTGACAGGCCCAAAGAGAGACTGATATCCAATATATTATTATTATTATTATCATTATTATTATTATTCCAAGTCTTTACTTTCTCCCTATCTCTTGGGGAAGCTCTCAAGCAAAGCCTCTTCTATTGACAGGCCCAAATAGAGGCTGATATCCAATATATTATTATTATTATCATCATCATCATCATCATGCCAAGAAGTCTTTACTTTCTCCCTATCTCTTGGGGAGGCTCTCAAGCAAAGCCTATGCTATTGACAGGCCCAAATAGAGGATGATATCAAATATATTATTATTATTATTATTATTATTATTATTATCATCATCATCATGCCAAGAAGTCTTTACTTTCTCCCTATCTCTTGGGGAGGCTCCCAAGCAAAGCCTCTTCTATTGACAGGCCCAAATAGAGGCAGATATTCATTATATTATTATTATTATTATTATTATTATTATTATTATTATTCCAAGAAGTCTTTGCTTTCTCCCTATCTCTTGGGGAGGCTCTCAAGCAAAGCCTCTTCTATTGACAGGCCCAAATAGAGGCAGATATTCATTATATTATTATTATTATTATTATTATTATTATTCCAAGAAGTCTTTGCTTTCTCCCTATCTCTTGGGGAGGCTCCCAAGCAAAGCCTCTTCTATTGACAGGCCCAAACAGAGGCAGATTTTAATAAATTATTATTATTATTATTCCAAGAAATCTTTACTTTCTTCCTATCACTTGGGAAAACTCCCAAATGAAGCCTCTTCTATTGTAAATGACGAAATATATTCACCTATCCTGGGTTAAAAATTGGAGGAAAGGTAACAAAATAAATTATTTAAAAAGCCTTTCCTTTCTCCCTATTTATTGCATTTCCATTACATAGTGAGATATAAGTATTATAATAATAACAATAGTCTACAACCAAGTCTCCTCTATTGACATATTATTATTCCCAAAAGTCTTTCCTTTCTGCCCATTTATTGCATCTCATTGAGATATATATGTTATAATAATATTGATCTATTGACATGCTCCAATTTCATTGGGATTTCCCCTATTTTTAAATTCTTTTAAATGCAATAGATGAAGATATAGAAACTGGGAGGCAAATTCTAACTAAAATCTTCATTAGGAGGCAACCTTTCCTGACTCAGAATAATCTTCTTAAAGGGCCAGCACCCATATTTTCTGACCTCCTCAAGTCATTCTAATGAGGAAGGGGGTCTTTATCTTGGGATATAAGTATAATAGTAATAATGTTTATTATTGGTCAAGCCTCCTCGATTGACTTGCCCCAATTTTTATTGGGATTCCACTCCCTTTTTAAAATCTTTTAAATGGAATAGATGAAGATAGCCTTTCCTTCCTCCCTATTTATTACATCTCAGTGAGATACAATAATAATAATAATAATAACAACAACATTATTATTGGTCAAGCCTCCTCTATTGACATGCTCCAGTTTCATTGGTATATAGATATAGAAACTGGGGAGCAATTCCAGACAAAGTTTTCATTAAGAGGCAACCTTTCCTGACTTATTATTACCTTCTTAAAGGGCCAGCGCCCTCTTTTCCCTCAGGTCATTCCAATGGGGATACCTTTTTATCTTTATAAATTTCTCTAATTTCTCTTTCCCATTGAATAAATAAAAGACTTGGTGAGAAGAATCCTGCAATCAAGCCTTTCCTTGTGAGGATATCCCATTTCCTGGCTCCTTGGCCTTCTTAAAGGGCCAGTGCCCCAATTTCTTGACCACTTCAAGTCATTCCAATGGGGAAGGGCCTTTATTTGGGGGGGGGGATGTCATTTTTAAATTCTCTCTTTTTCAAAAAGAAGATTTGGTGAGAAGAATCCTGTAACCAGGCCTTCCTTTCTGTGGATATCCCATTTCCTGGCTCCTAGGCCTTCTTAAAGGGCCAGTGTCCTCAATTTCCTGACCTTTCCTGACTCAGAATTATCTACTTAAAGGGCCAGCACCCTCTTTTTCATCCTCAAGTTATTCCAATGGAGAAGAGTGTCTTTCTCTTTTGGTGGGAATATGTCTTTTTAAAAAATCTCTCAAATTCCTCTTTTCCATTGAACAAATAAAAGACTTGGCGAGAAGAATCCTATAACCAAGCCTTCCTTTCTGTGGATATCCCATTCCCTGGCTCCTAGGCCTTCTTAAAGGGCCAGCACCCCCATTTCCTGACCTTTCCTCAGAATTACCTTCTTAAAGGGCCAGCACTGTCTTTTTCCTCCTCAAGTCAAGTCATTCTAAAGGGGAAGTGGGGGGTCTTTCTCTTTTTAGAGGGGAATCTGTCCTTTTTAAATCTCTGTATTCATTTTTAATGGAATCAATGAGGTCTTGGTGAGAAGAATTCTGTAACCAAGCCTTCTCTCGTGAGGATATCCCATTCCGTGTCTTCTTGGCCTTCTTAAAGGGCCAGCATCCCCTTTTCCCTCCTCAAGTCAGGTCATTCCAATGGTGAAGGGGGTCTTTCTCTATTTAAAGGGGGGTCTGTCCTTTTTAAAATCTCTCAAATCTCTTCCCCATTAAATAAATAAATAAATTGGTGAGAAGAACCCTGTAAACAAGCCTTCCCTTGTTGAGGATATCCCATTCCCTGCCTCCTTGGCCTTCTTAAAGGGCCAGCACCCCAATTTTCTGAGGCTTTCTCAGAATTACCTTCTTAAAGGGCCAGCACCCGAATTCCCTGAGGCTTCCTCAGAATTACCTTCTTAAAGGGCCAGTGTCTCCCATTTCCTGAGGCTTCCTGACTCAGAATTACCTTCTTAAAGGGCCAGCACCCCAATTTTCTGAGGCTTCCTCAGAATTACCTTCTTAAAGGGCCAGCACCCCCATTTCCTAACCTTTCCTCAGAATTACCTTCTTAAAGGGCCAGCACCCGAATTCCCTGAGGCTTCCTCAGAATTACCTTCTTAAAGGGCCAGCACCCTCTTTTTCCTCCTCAGGTCATTCCAATGGGGAATCTGTCCTTTATAAACCTCTCTAATCCTTCTTCCCCATTGAATAAATAACAAACTTGGCGAGAAGAACCCTGTAACCAAGCCTCCCCTTGTGTGTATGCCCCCTTCCCTGTCTCCTTGGCCTTCTTAAAGGGCCAGCACCCCAATTTCCTGAGGCTTCCTGACTCAGAATTACCTTCTTAAAGGGCCAGCACCTCATTTCCTGACCTTTCCTTAGAATTACCTTCTTAAAGGGCCAGGTCCCCCATTTCCTGAGGCTTCCTGACTCAGAATTATCTTCTTAAAGGGCCAGCACCCCAATTCCCTGAGGCTTCCTGGCACCCTCTTTTTCCTCCTCAAGTCATTCCAATGGGGAATCTGTCCTTTATAAACCTTTCCAATCCTTCTTCCCCATTGAATAAATAAAAAACTTGGCGAGAGGAACCCTGTAACCGAGCCTCCCCTTGTGTGTATGCCCCATTCCCTGTCTCCTTGGCCTTCTTAAAGGGCCAGCACCCCAATTTCCTGAGGCTTCCTGACTCAGAATTATCTTCTTAAAGGGCCAGCACCCCAATTCCCTGAGGCTTCCTGGCACCCTCTTTTTCCTCCTCAAGTCATTCCAATGGGGAATCTGTCCTTTATAAACCTTTCCAATCCTTCTTCCCCATTGAATAAATAAAAAACTTGGCGAGAGGAACCCTGTAACCGAGCCTCCCCTTGTGTGTATGCCCCATTCCCTGTCTCCTTGGCCTTCTTAAAGGGCCAGCACCCCAATTCCCTGAGGCTTCCTGGCACCCTCTTTTTCCTCCTCAAGTCATTCCAATGGGGAATCTGTCCTTTATAAACCTTTCCAATCCTTCTTCCCCATTGAATAAACAAAAAACTTGGTGAGAGGAACCCTGTAACCAAGCCTCCCCTTGTGTGTATGCCCCCCTTCCCTGTCTCCTTGGCCTTCTTAAAGGGCCAGCACCCCAATTTCCTGAGGCTTCCTGACTCAGAATTACCTTCTTAAAGGGCCAGCACCCCAATTCCCTGAGGCTTCCTGGCACCCTCTTTTTCCTCCTCAAGTCATTCCAATGGGGAATCTGTCCTTTATAAACCTTTCCAATCCTTCTTCCCCATTGAATAAATAACAAACTTGGTGAGAGGAACCCTGTAACCAAGCCTCCCCTTGTGTGTATGCCCCCTTCCCTGTCTCCTTGGCCTTCTTAAAGGGCCAGTGTCCCCATTTCCCCCCTTCCCCTGATATTCCCCGAACAGCCCCTTCCCCCTCGCAGGCGAAGGATACAGCTTGACCACGTCGGTGTCCATCCGCCTCTTGCCCGGGCTGGGGGAGGACATGGCGCCCCCCCGGCCGGCGGCCTCTCTTGTCCTGTCAGGACCCCTTTAACGCTGGAGCCCCGCTTCCTGCGCCTGCGCGGTGGGCTCGTCGCCTCCTGCTGCTGCTCCTCCTCCTGCTGCTCCTCCTCCTCCTCCTTCCTCGGAGGCCCCGCCCTTCCCGAGCCGGCTCTTCCTGGCACCCCCCTCCTCTCCTCCTCGGGAGCCTTTCTCTCTCGATGTCCTTTGCTTTGCGCTCTTTAGAGTCTTGTTTCCTGCGCCCGCCCGCACCGCTTCCTGCTCGCTGCTCCGGCTCGCTGCTGCTTCGCCCGCTGCCGAGGCTCTTCTGCTTGCTCTCTCTCCTCTGACGTCACCCACAGTGACCTCACCGCCCAGGCCGGCCCTCTTATTGGACGGCGGCGCCGACGTCACTACGGGAAGCCACGCCCCTTCTGTGCCCCGCGCCCGGGGCATCACGGGAGTTGGAGTCCTTCCCTCAGGAAAAGCCTAAAGCACAACAGTTCGGCCCCGCCAGGTGTTTTGGACTCCAACTCCCAGGATTCCTCAACAGCAAGGCCTTTCTGGAGCCGAGGTGGAAAGGGGCCTGGCTCCCCACCTCGCTCTGAGGCTGTGTCTACACTAGGGGGGAATTAACCCACTTTGGGCACCCTTACTCATGGGGCCCTTTGGGAGCTGTAGTTTGCTGAAGTGTTCACGGAAGGATGGGAGTTGTAGTTTTCTGAAATGTGCATGGAAGGATGGGAGTTGTAGTTTGCGGAATTGTTCATAGCAGGATGGGAGTTGTAATTTTCTAAAGTGAGCATAGAAGGATGGGAGTTGTAGTTTAGCAAATTTTCATGGAAGGGAGGAAGTTGTAGTTTGCTGAAGTGTTCCTTGAAGGGAGGGAGTTGTAGTTTGCTGAGCTATTCATGGAACGATGGGAGTTGTAGTTTGCTGAGCTATTCATGGAACGATGGGAGTTGTAGTTTGCTGAGCTATTCATGGAACGATGGGAGTTGTAGTTTGCTGAAGTATTAATGGAAGGATGGGAGTTGTAGTTTGCTGAACTATTCATGGAACGATGGGAGTTGTAGTTTGCTAAAGTGTTAATGGAACGATGGGAGTTGTAGTTTGCTAAAGTGTTAATGGAAGGATGGGATTTGTAGTTTGCTGAGCTATTCATGGAACGATGAGAGTTGTAGTTTGCTAAAGTGTTAATGGAAGGATGGGAGTTATAGTTTGCAGAAGTGTTCATGGCAAGATGGGAGTTTTAGTTTGCTGGGGTGTTTGTGGAAGGATGGGAGTTGTAGTATGCTGAGGTGTTTGTGGAAGGATGGGAGTTGTAATATGCTGAGGTGTTCATAGAGGGTGGTAGTTGTAGTTTACTGAAGTGTGCATGGAAAGATGGAAGTTGTAGTTTGCTGGGATGTTTGTGGAAAGATGGAAGTTGTAATATGCTGAGGCGTTTGTGGAAGGATGGGAGTTGTAGTATGCTAAGCTGTTCGTGCCAAGATAGGAGTTGTAGTTTGCCAGAGTGTTTGTGGAAGGATGGGAGTTGTAGTATGCTGAGGTGTTTGTGGAAGGATGGGAGTTGTAGTATGCTAAGCTGTTCGTGCCAGGATAGGAGTTGTAGTTTGCCGGAGTGTTTGTGGAAGGATGGGAGTTGTAGTATGCTAAGCTGTTCGTGCCAGGATAGGAGTTGTAGTTTGCCGGAGTGTTTGTGGAAAGATGGGAGTTGTAGTATGCTAAGCTGTTCGTGCCAGGATAGGAGTTGTAGTTTGCCGGAGTGTTTGTGGAAGGATGGGAGTTGTAGTATGCTAAGCTGTTCGTGCCAGGATAGGAGTTGTAGTTTGCCGGAGTGTTTGTGGAAAGATGGGAGTTGTAGTATGCTAAGCTGTTCGTGCCAGGATAGGAGTTGTAGTTTGCCGGAGTGTTTGTGGAAAGATGGGAGTTGTAGTATGCTAAGCTGTTCGTGCCAGGATAGGAGTTGTAGTTTGCCGGAGTGTTTGTGGAAAGATGGGAGTTGTAGTATGCTAAGCTGTTCGTGCCAGGATAGGAGTTGTAGTTTGCCGGAGTGTTTGTGGAAGGATGGGAGTTGTAGTATGCTAAGCTGTTCGTGCCAGGATAGGAGTTGTAGTTTGCCGGAGTGTTTGTGGAAAGATGGGAGTTGTAGTATGCTGAGGTGTTTGTGGAAGGGAGTTGTAGTTTGCAGAGGTGTTCAGGGAAGGATGGGAATTGTAGTTTGCTCATATGTTCACGGAAGGATGGGAATTGTAGTTTGCTGAGGTGTTCATGGAAGGATGGGAGTTGTAATTTGGTGCGGGACCAGCACCCATTTCTGCAGAGAAGGCTAAAAGAGCCTTTGCTGAACTACAACTCCCAGGGTTTTGTGTGGCAAGTGAACAGGCCTTTCACAGTAGCTCATGGCTATGGCATCCTGAGAGTTGTAGTTCTGCACTGTTTGCTACAGAAGGCCTTGTCGAACTACGACTCCCAGGGCTCCCATAGTCTTGAGCCATTGGCAGTTCAAATGGTTCCAAACTGCATGCATTTTGCAGCGCAAAGCAGGTTAGTAATAAAGATAATAATTTTTTTTCGTGTCAGGAGCAACCAGAGTTGCTTCTGGAGTGAGAGAATTGGCCGTCTGCAAGGATGTTGCCCAGGGGACGCCCGGATGTTTTGATATTTTTACCATCCTTGTGGGAGGCTTCTCTCGTGTCCCCGCATGGAGCTGGAGCTGATAGAGGGAGCTCATCCACACTCTCCCCGGGTGGGATTCGAACCTGGCAGCTTTCAGGTCAGCAACCCAACCTTCAAGTCGCTTAGTCCACTACGCCATCTGGGGGCTCCTAAGATAATAATAATAATAATAATAATAATAATAATAATAATAATAATAATCAAGAAACTTAGATCAGATGCAAGTAACCTGAAAAATATGAAAGAGAGGAAACTGAAGAATGACAAAATCAAGCAATACCTGATCCGAAAGTACTGGCTGAACACCAGAAAAATTGAAGAAGCTTTGGAAATCGTGAAAGAACAAATTACAGCAACAGCCAGAAAAATTGAAAGGTATGAAGCCAGAATCATCCAGTACAGACAAAATCAACTGTTTCAATCAGACCAAAGACGGTTCTACCAGAGTCTGAACCAAACAACAGACACAGTAACCATAAAGCCAGAGAAAACTGCAACAACAAAGTTCTGGAAAGAACTTTGGGAAAATAATAAAAACTACAACAAAAACGCTGGGTGGATAAAGGAGTTTGAAGGAAAATTCTCACAGAACAAAATGGAACTGATGGAAATAACAACTGAATTGATCAGCAAACGAGTGCAAAAAGTCAAGAACTGGACATCGCCTGGTAGTGATCAACTTCATGGATTTTGGCTCAAACATCTGATTAGTTTACATGGAAAAATGGCCCAACAATTCAATGAGATGCTGCAGAAAGGAAGTATCAGTGAATGGCTAACAACTGGAAGAACATACCTGATACAAAAGGATCCAGCAAAAGGAGCAGCACCAGGAAACTACAGGCCAATAACGTGTCTGCCCACTATGTTTAAACTACTGACTGGCATCATAGCTGACAGAATTCAAGACTATCTTGAAGAAAAAAACATCTTACCAGATGAACAGAAAGGCAACAAACGGAAAAGCAGGGGCACAAAAGACCAGTTATTGATTGACAAAATGATTCTGGAGAACTGTAAGAGCCGAAAAGCTAATCTTCACATGACGTGGATTGACTACAAAAAGGCCTTTGACTCACTCCCACACAGCTGGATCATCAAGTGCCTGGACGCCATCGGGATTTGTAAAACAGTTGGCACCTTCATTGAAAACATGATGGAGCACTGGAAAACTGAACTGTTTGTTGGAAATGAAAGCTATGGACTTGTCAACATCAGGAGAGGAATTTTCCAGGGAGATTCATTGTCCCCTCTGCTTTTCATTATTGCCATGATCCCTCTGTCAACAATCTTACAAAAAACAAATCTCGGCTATCAAATATCTAAGAATTCTCACAAAATTTCACATTTGATGTACATGGATGACCTGAAGCTATATGGGAAAACGGAAACTGAAATCCAGTCTCTGACCAACACTGTCCGAATTTTTAGCACTGATATCAACATGGAGTTTGGTTTGGACAAATGTTCGACAGTGGCATTGAAGAAGGGAAAAATCATTGAAAGTGAGGGCATAAATATGCCCAATGGCCAAACAATAAAGTGTCACCAGCCAGAGGCCTATAAATATCTGGGCATACTACAGCTGGACAACATCAAGCATGAACATGTGAAAACTGTGGTCAGCAAAGAATACACACAAAGGGTCAGAAAAATTCTCAAAAGCAAGCTCAATGGAGGCAACACCATCAAGGCCATAAACACCTGGGCCATACCTGTCATAAGATATACTGCTGGCATTATAAATTGGACACAGGTGGAACTGGACAATTTGGACAGAAAAACAAGAAAACTCATGACCATTCATCATTCACTGCACCCTCGCAGTGATGTTGACCGGCTATATCTGCCTAGAAGATCAGGGGGCAGAGGACTCTTACAAGTAAAGCAAGCAGTCAAAGAAGAAGAACATGCCCTGGCAGAATATGTCAAGCAAAGTGAAGAACCTGCTTTGATTGAAGTCAAAAATCAGAAACTCCTCAAAACACAGCAGACAAAAAACCAGTACAAGAAAACCGCACTACAAACTAGAGCTGACAGCTGGCACAACAAAACACTGCATGGAAAGTTCCTTGACAAAATTGAAGGAAAAGCTGATAAGGAGAAGACCTGGCTCTGGCTCACGAATGGGACCCTGAAGAAGGAGACAGAAGGCCTGATCCTTGCAGCCCAGGAGCAAGCCATCAGAACAAATGCAATTAAGGCCAAGATTGAAAAATCAGCTGATGACCCAAAATGCAGACTGTGCAAGGAAACCGACGAAACCATTGATCATATCCTCAGCTGCTGTAAGAAAATCGCACAGACAGACTACAAACAGAGGCACAACTATGTGGCCCAAATGATTCATTGGAACTTATGCCTCAAGTACCACCTCCCAGCAGCAAAGAACTGGTGGGATCACAAACCTGCAAAAGTATTGGAAAATGAACATGCAAAGATACTGTGGGACTTCCGAATCCAGACTGACAAAGTTCTGGAACACAACACACCAGACATCACAGTTGTAGAAAAGAACAAGGTTTGGATCATTGATGTTGCCATCCCAGGTGACAGTCGCATAGATGAAAAACAACAGGAAAAACTCAGCCGCTATCAGGACCTCAAGATTGAACTTCAAAGACTCTGGCAGAAACCAGTACAGGTGGTCCCGGTGGTGATGGGCACACTGGGTGCTGTGCCAAAAGATCTCAGCCGGCATTTGGAAACAATAGACATTGACAAAATCACCATCTGCCAACTGCAAAAGGCCACCCTACTGGGATCTGTACACATCATCAGAAAATACATCACACAGTCCTAGACACTTGGGAAGTGTTCGACTTGTGGTTTTGCGAAACGAAATCCAGCATATCTATCTTGTTTGCTGTGCCATACAACGTTGTTGTGTTGATAATAATAATAATAATAACTTCCTTGACAAAATTGAAGGAAAAGCTGATAAGGAGAAGACCTGGCTCTGGCTCACGAATGGGACCCTGAAGAAGGAGACAGAAGGCCTGATCCTTGCAGCCCAGGAGCAAGCCATCAGAACAAATGCAATTAAGGCCAAGATTGAAAAATCAGCTGATGACCCAAAATGCAGACTGTGCAAGGAAACCGACGAAACCATTGATCATATCCTCAGCTGCTGTAAGAAAATCGCACAGACAGACTACAAACAGAGGCACAACTATGTGGCCCAAATGATTCATTGGAACTTATGCCTCAAGTACCACCTCTCAGCAGCAAAGAACTGGTGGGATCACAAACCTGCAAAAGTATTGGAGAATGAGCACGCAAAGATACTGTGGGACTTCCGAATCCAGACTGACAAAGTTCTGGAACACAACACACCAGACATCACAGTTGTGGAAAAGAACAAGGTTTGGATCATTGATGTTGCCATCCCAGGTGACAGTCGCATAGATGAAAAACAACAGGAAAAACTCAGCCGCTATCAGGACCTCAAGATTGAACTTCAAAGACTCTGGCAGAAACCAGTACAGGTGGTCCCGGTGGTGATGGGCACACTGGGTGCTGTGCCAAAAGATCTCAGCCGGCATTTGGAAACAATAGACATTGACAAAATCACCATCTGCCAACTGCAAAAGGCCACCCTACTGGGATCTGTACACATCATCAGAAAATACATCACACAGTCCTAGACACTTGGGAAGTGTTCGACTTGTGGTTTTGCGAAACGAAATCCAGCATATCTATCTTGTTTGCTGTGCCATACAACGTCGTTGTGTTGATAATAATAATAACTCTTATTATTAAGATAATAATAATAAGTCTTATTTTAGGGGACGAAAGCAGGATAATAATAATAATAATAATATGTGAGGTCTCCTTTTAGGGGAGGAAAGATAATAATAATAATAATAATAATAATAATAATAATAATAATAATAATAATAATAATAATAATAGTGTGTGTTGACATTGTAGAATGGATGCAGTTTGAGACCCCTGTAACAGCTATTCCACAATGCTCTGGAATACTGTATTGGGAGTTGTAGTTTTACACATTTTTTTTTAGCCTTTGCTAAAGAGCGTTGGTGCCTCCAAACTATATCTCCCAGGATTCTACAGCAAGCAGTTAAAGTGTTATCAATTTGACAGAGTGGATACAGCCTAAAATAAGGGAAAACCCATTAAATAATTAGCTCTGTGGTCCTGATCCAAAGTTTGCTTTTGCATCTCCAACACCTGGTTCGAATCAGAGGAGAAATACTAAAAGATGGCGTTTTCTAAGCCTTAATCTATATCTTTATTAAATCAATTTTCTCCAAACAGCAACCCTGCAGAGTAGGTTACATGGAGGGAAACTGGCTATTTCAAGGTAAGCGAATGAGCTACGTGGCTTTTAAAAAATAAAGACTCTTGCTGCTTTCCCTTACGTAAAAATGCCACTTTCCATTCTTTGTGTTGTGATGCTTTTCATCATATTTGTATTGATTCCTTCTCTACGCTGTTCTGGGTGCTTTTAAGGAAAGCGAAGCAGCAGCAACAACAACAGCGGCGGAATATTGACCATAAAGTGTATTTGGACCCAAGCGGAATGTAATGATATATTGAATTTCAGACACGTGAGTTAAACAAATGGGGAGGAGGTACTCCATGAAAACAGAATCATAGAGTTAGAAGAGACCCCCAAAGGCCATCCAATCCCACCCCTTGCAATGCAATACACAACCAAAGCACTCCTTTAGATGGCCAGCAGTTCTAACTTTGATGAGTTGTTAGTCACCCATTATGCCCTAGGATGGGACTTTCTAAAGTCTCACGGATGATTGTTAATTACTTTTAATGTTTTTATAGTTATGCTATTTTAACTATGGTATGTTTAATCTGTTTTTAGTTGATACTTGTGTTTTAATTGTATTTTAGGATGTAAATGTGACTGATTGGGCTTGTCCCCATGTAAGCTGCTCCAAGTTCCTTCGGGAAGATGGTGGCGGCATACAAAAATAAAGTTATTATTATTATTATTATTATTATTATTATTATTATTATTGACACAACGACATAGTATGATACAGCAAACGAAATGTATATGCTGGATTTTGTATTATTATTATTATTATTATTATTATTATTATTATTATTATTATTATTATTATCTTCTAAACAGACTGTACTCTGCCTTTACAACAGAGTTTGAAACTGGGATCTTTTAAAGTGTGGTGGAGTCTCCTTCTATGGAGGTTTTTCAACAAAAGCTGGATGGGTATCTATTGGGGATGTTTTGATTGTGTCTTCTTGCATGACAGAAGGGGGTTGGACTGGACCACGCTGGGGGTTTCTTACGTCTCTTTGAGTCTATGTTTATGTTGTTGTTGTTGCATGCCTTCAAGTCATTTCCTGTTATCTGGAATCATAAAATTTATTCAGGAGACGTTTTGCCTTTGCCTTCTTCTGAGGCTGAGAGAGTGTGACTCATTCAGGGTCACCAATTGGGTTTCCAGTGTCGTAGTTTCTGTTGTGGATTGATGATGATAAATGGAAGCTCTTATGTGTGCCCACGATCCAGAGTCACCTGCAGAACAATAACATGCCACTCACGTTTACAGAACTTTACTGATTCCAAGAGATAAAAAACAGTAGTATTTATTTACGATGGTCTCTCAAGGATAAAGTCCTGGTTCTTCATCCTCTTTTCTCAGCAGCAAACAGGTCTCAAAATAGCAAAGCCTCTCTGAGTACACAGCTCTCTTCATCAACAGTACTCAGTCAGCACTGAAAAACTTGTCCAAACTGGTTCTGCAGCAGCAGAACAGAAACAGTATCAAATCAATCCCCAGGTCTTTGCAGGCTCAGCCAAATGGCTTCATGCACTTTATTTTCCAGTAACAAGGCCTCTCTAAGTACACAGCTCTCTTCATCAGCAGTACTCAGTCAGCACTGACAAACTTGTCCAATCTGGTTCTGCAGCGGCAGAACAGAAACAGTATCGAATCAATCCCTAGATCTTTGCAGACTCAGCCAATTGGCTTCATGCACTTCATTTTCAGGTTAACACACACAGCACAGTGCCTTTGCAAACCATGACAGTTTCTCCTAAAATAAAATCATGAGATGGGAGAGACCCTAAGGGCCACTCAGTCCAACCAGGCAGAAAGACATAACCGAAGCCCTCCCGACTGATGCCCACCCAGCCTCTGCTTATACAAACAACAATGGATCTGGACCAAAATCTGACACACATACCTAATATGTACATCTTTGGAACCTTGAATTTAGGAAGTTATAGTTCACCCCCATCCAAAGAGTGCTGTGGACCCCAACTGTGATGGTCTGGACCAAACTCGGCGCACAGATCAAACATGACCAACTTGGAATACGGGCGAGGTTGGAATAATGAAAGATGATGATGGGAGTTATAGTTTACCATATGCATTTTCTAATGGGGCCATTCTTAAAATCCAAAAGCCAACAATGAATACTTTGCATGTTTAGCATTATAAAAGACCTAACCTCAGCATCACCGGGTACTTTAGCTAGTAGGTGTATAGTTTCCACACCTTTGGCCATTTTGGTGGCACTTCTCAGAACATTTTCCGTTTTGTCCATCTCCTTCTTGAATTGTTTTGCCCAGAACTGGACATTATGTTATTCCAGGTGAATTCTGACCGAAGCAGAAGAGAGTGGGATTATGACTTCCCTTGATCTAGTCACGATCTCATCATATATATATATATATATATATATATATATATATATATATATATATACACATATATATATATACATACATACACACATACATACACACACACACACACACACGCACGCATGAAGCCGATTGGCTGAGCCTGCAAAAATCTGGGGATTGATTTGATACTGTTTCTGTTCTGCTGCTGCAGTTTGGACAAGTTTTTCAGTGCTGACTGAGTACTGCTGATGAAGAGAGCTGTGTACTCAGAGAGGCTATATATACATACAGTAGAGTCTCACTTATCCAACACTCGCTTATCCAACGTTCTGGATTATCCAACGCATTTTTGTAGTCGCCTAATTTGATGTTTAATAGGCTTTTTCTTAATCTCTCCTTATTATCCAACATATTCGCTTATCCAACGTTCTGCTGGCCCGTTTATGTTGGATAATTGAGACTCTACTGTATATATATATGATGAGATCGTCACTAGATCAAGGGAAGTCATAATCTTTTTTATATATATATATATATATATATATATATATATATATATATATATACACACACACACACACACACATATATATATATACATATACCATTTTTTTCACATGCATACAAGGGTGAAAGGTGTAAAAGTTGAGTAAGAGAAAAACGGATGGTAGGGATTTTAGAGGTATTAGTACATTAAGTCTTTACTGATATCTAATATTTCGCGTGGGGAGCGGATTGAGGAGACGAGAGAAGGCAATGTACATAGTTATGATTATTACATCTAATTATTTCCATTTCACTTATTTTCATTACTTAAAGTATTAAAAGTTCATTATATCCTCCGTAGCAGAAAGAGGAGTGATATTATCAATTAGCTTCAGATCTGGTGGTTGTGCCTTCTTATATCATCTTGTATTATTTCATATTGTTGTGTGTTTTTTCCCCTCTGTAAATGTTCAATTCAGTTCTTCATGTCAGATTGTTTCTTTTACAGCTTTATCTAAATCTAATTATTACCTAAGGAATCTGAAAATCCAAAATAGCATCTGTTAGTAAGTTAGTAATGTATGAGAGACATTTGTTATGTATCGCTATGACTATCATTCTTGTCCCCATAACATTGCACAGAGCTTATATATTTCATTATAAACATTCCTATATTTAGCTGCTTGTGCTCCCTTTATTTTATCAGTTTTATACTCATTTATTTATGCAATGCTTTTGACACAGAATACACAAATAAATAAATTTAAGAGGTGTAAAGTTATCAGTTTTCAAGATCTCTTAAGTGCGGGGTAGATATATTACACATTTGTATATAAACATTCTAAATCTAATTTAAAATAAAAAATTGTTCCATCTATTGTCCCAAGTTCTTAAAAGTGGGGATAACAGATAATACAAAATGTGTATTATATATAATTTTTGAACAACAATTCCTGTTTTATGTGTTGTCAAAGGATTTCATGGCTGGAATCACTGGGTTCTGTGAATTTTCTGGGCTGTATGGTTATATTCCAGAAGCATTCTCTCCTGACGTTTCGCGCACATCTATGACAGGCATCCTCCGAAGTTGTGAGGTCTGTTGGAAACTAAGCAAGTGGGGTTTAGATATCTGTGGAATGATGTCCAGGGTGGGAGAAAGAAAGAACTCTTTGTCTGTTGGAGGCATGTGTGGATGTTGCAATAGCCACTTTGATTAGCATTGAATGGCCTTGCAACTTCAAAGCCTGGCTGCTTCCTGCCTGTAAACTATGACAATGAACAAAATCTGGCTACCAGTATTAAAAAAAAAAACCTCTAAAATCAGGACAGTAAATAAATAACAACACTAAAAAAAAGGCAGGGGAATTCCAGATAATAAACAATCAGGGCCAGCTAACACCTCTCGACAAATTATTCTCCCAGGCAGGAAGCAGACAGGCTTTGAAGCTGTAAGGCCATTCAAAGCTAATCAAAGCAGCCAGTTGCAACATTCACGCTTGCCTCCAACAGACAAGAGTTCTTTCTCCCACCCTGCACATCATTCCACAGGTAGATAAACCCCACTTGCCTAGTTTCCAACAGACATCGCAACCTCTGAGGATGCCTACCATAGATACAGGCGAAACGTCAGGAGAGAATGCTCCTGGAACATGACCATACAGCCTGGAAAACTCACAGCAACCCAATTCCTGTTTTGACTATTCTGTCTCAGTATGTTAAAGCACTGAGCTGCTGAACTTGCGGACCAAAAGGTCCCAGGTTCAAATCTCGGGAGCAGGGTGAGCGCCCGCTGTTAGCCCCAGCTCCTGCCAACCTAGCAGTTCGAAAACATGCAAATGTGAGTAGATCAATAGGGGGAAGGTAACAGCAGGAAGGTAACGGCGCTCCATGCAGTCATGCCAGTGGCCACATGACCTTGGAGGTGTCTACGGACAACGCCGGCTCTTCGGCTTAGAAATGGAGATGAGCACCAACCCCCAGAGTCGGTCACGACTGGACTTAACGTCAGGGGAAAACCTTTACCTTTACCTTAGCTCTTTATTAATTTCATGTATCTCCTTATTGATACAGCCTAGAATCGCATTGGCCTTTTTAGCTGCCGCATCACACTCTCGACTCATGTTCAGCTGGTTGTCTGCTTAGACTCCTAGATCCCTTTTGCATGGATTGTTTTCAGGCCAAGTGTCACCCATCCTCTATCTCTGAGCATTGCATTTGTAATTATGGCCAAAGTCTAGCACTCTTTCCCAGGCTCAAATGTCATGCGTTCCTTGTGTCCTGGTTGTCAAAGGGCACAACTGCTCCCTAAACAGCATCCTGTGTGTGATTCACCTTAAAGGAACCGAGCCTGTTCTGCCACTTGTCACCTCCAATCCCATGATAATGACTTCCGGGAGTGGATTATGATGCATCATGGAGGAACTTTCATCCAGAACCTCCAGTTCATAACACTATGTAACACTATGATTTTTCTTCCTAGGTTATACATGTCATTTCCTAATGCGGTCTATCATAAAAACATGGGAAAAGTTTATTAAACTGCACAAACTTTGTTTTTTGCAGGAGGCACATCCTGCAGCACATTTTGTTCTAGTCTCAACCAATTCCACCTGGTTTGTGCCACAGAAATGACGTTTCTGGAGCATGAGAACTTGTATTTCCAAAGTAAGAATTGCACAAGTAAACAGGAAATAATACTTCCAAACCGGGAACATATTTCAAATTTTGTTACATAGTGCAATGCAACGACCAGTGAGAATGGGGGTTTCTAAGCCAAACTGGGGCACCTGTGCCCAGGTAGCAGGAAGTACCGTATATACCCGAGTATAAACCGACCCGAATATAAGCCGAGGCACCTAATTTTACCACAAAAACTTGGAAAACTTATTGACTCGAGTATAAGACGAGGGTGGGAAATGCAGCAGCTACGGGTTAAATTCAAAAATGAAAATACAGTAAAGTCCCACTTATCCAAGACTCGCATATCCAAGGTTCTGGATTATCCGAGGCATTTTTGTAGTCAATGTTTTCAATATATCGTGATATTTTGGTGCTAAATTCGTAAATACAGTAATTACAACATAACATTACTGCATACTGAACTACTTTTTCTGTCAAATTTGTTGTAAAACATAATGTTTTGGTGCTTAATTTGTAAAATCATAACCTAATTTGATGTTTAATAGGCTTTTCCTTAATCCCTCCTTATTATCCAAGATATTCGCTCATCCAAGGTTCTGCCAGCCCGTTTAGCTTGGATAAGTGAGACTCTACTGTAGATATTAATAAAATTGCATTATTTGAGGCATCAGTAGGTTAAATGTTTTTGAATATTTATATAAAACTGTAATTTAAGATAATAATAGGACTTTAATAAGATAAGACAGTTCAACTCTGAATACCTATATTGTTGTGACTGCGCCTTCGGGGATTATGGTTGATGGGGATAGAATTCGAAGAGGAAGAAAAAACCCTCGTGATGAGGGTTCACTGGAGGAGTTGCGCAGGAAGCGACTTAGAGAGCTATATGGGGGATCTTCTGAGGAAGATTCAGATGGGGAGATGGATGCTGAGGAACAGGTGGTGGCTGGGGAAGCGGGCACTGAATGGGCACAGCCACCGGAGATGTCTGGGGATTTGGGGTCTATGGATACTTCTGAACCTGGGGTTTCTGCAGGAGCTGATCCCAATTGGGATGCTTGGAGAAGGGAGGATGGTTCTTTAAGTGTTCATGGGGCTAAGTGTGGGCAGGATGATTGGGACTCCGACGAATTGCTAGGTACTCCAGATCCACGAGCTCTAGCTGTGTGGAGCTCAGAATCTGAGTAGATTTGGGACACCTGGTGTTTGGGTGTGAGTGTTTGGTCACCCAGGAGGAAGGGGAATAAAATGGGAATGTTTGGCCACTGCACTTTGCGTGTGGCAAGGTGTTGCTGAGGCGCCATTGGGATCTCTGTGTTTCCATGAAGACTGGACTTGGACTATGATTTGAATCTGCTGTTATCACCTAGCTTGGCTCTCGCTGTGTCTTATCGTGGACCTGTTTTGGATGACTGCACCCTCTTCAGACCTTGGATCGGAATTTGACCTTGCTACTGCCTTCGCCCTGTGATTGATGACTACCATCAGCTTTTGACTCCTGGCTTGCTCTTTGGACACCGCTGTTATCTCCTGACCTGACCTTGGAATCCCGGACGACGTCTTTTCACCATCCTTTTGGAGCCTTCGGCTTTATCCACATTGTGGAAGCAGTCTACTGCATTCTTAGTTTGTTTGTTTGTTTGTTTCCTGACCAATTTGGTGTTTTCTTTTGGGAACTGTTCCTTTGAAAACTACAGAGCCGGCTGGCAGGGCTTGGACTCAGAAAGTGCAGTTTGCACTAAGTTTGTTTAGCTTTGTTTTTACCTGCTTGTGTTGCTGAATTATATTTTTGTTTGAACTGCTCTTGAAGCACTGATAGTGAAGTGTTTCAAGGTTTTTTCCGTGTTATCATTACTTTTTGGCTTATCTGCTGAATAAACTCTATTTTTGTTCGCTAATTGGCGTCTGACTCTTGACATATATACTCAAGTATAAGCCGACCTGAATAGAAGCCGGCCAGGACCCTCACTCGAGTATAAGCCGAGGGGAGCTTTTTCAGCCCTAAAAAAGGGCTGAAAAACTAGACTTATACTCGAGTATATACAGTATATGTTTAAGATGAGAATTAGCTATTCCTCCAAATTTGGTATCATCTGCAAACTTGATCCGCTTGCCCTCTAAACCTTCATTCAAGTCATTAATAAAGAGATTGAAGAGCACTGGGTCCAGGACCAAACTCTCTGTTGTGGTGCGTTGGCCGGGAAATGACTAGTCTCCTACATCCGTATGGCACCCAAATTGTTACTTCTTTCCAGGAGGAAGAAGTGGAACCATTGGGGAGAAGCAACCTTTGGGTTCACTCGCTTAACCAATGACAGATCCACCTAATAGTAGCCTTGCCGAGCCCACATTGAACTCGTTTGCTTGCAAGAAGGTGATGGGGGAATTTGTTGAAGGCCTTCCTGAAATCAAGATATGCCCCATCCACAGCATTCCTTTCATCTACCAAGCTTGTAACTCTATCAGAAAAAGAGATGAGTCTGGCATGACTTGTATTTGACTTTGAGTAATCACAGCATTCTTTTCTAAAGTAGGACGGTATGCTATCTATCTATCTGAATTAGTCCTTGCCTTTCCCAATATGGGAGCCAAGGTGGCTTATAACATAATAGAATAGCTAAAACAATAAATTATACAGTGGAACTGCAAAGCCCAGAACAACAGAGCAAGGTTGGTACTGTCCCTTGTCCCTGGAAAGCGACATAACTGTTTACACTGTCCCAAAACATGGCAAGTTTCAGAAATTCTTGGAAACTCCAGGGTATCCCATGACTTCTTTTAATGTGGGGCAAGGCTGTATTGTGATCAATTAACCGGGAGGGATAGCTAATACTCCAGACGACAGGAGCAGAATCCAAAACGATCTTAACAGATTAGAGAGATGGGTTGAAACTAACAAAATGAAGTTCAACAGGGACAAATGCAAGAGACTCCACTTTGGCAGAAAAAAATGAAATGCAAAGAGACAGAATGGGGGATGTCTGGCTCGATAGCAGTACGTGTGAAAAAGATCTTGTGAGTCCTCGTGGACAACAAGTTGAATGTGAGCCAGCAATGTCATGCAGCAGCTAAAAAAGCCAATGGGATTTTTGGCCTGCATAAATAGGAGTCTAGTGTCTAGTATAGTGTCAAAACCCTATTTGAATATTCCTTGCTAAAGAAAAACCTATGAAATACATGGAGTCAACAGGTGACTTGAAGGCACTCACATACATGGAAGTTAAGCAGGGTCAGTTCCGGATAATAAAAGTATGGGAGACCACTAATGTTTACCAGGTGCAGTAGGCTATATTTCAAAGGAAGGAACTGATAAAACCAGCTCTGAATAGTCCTTGTCAAAGAAAACCCTGTGAAATGCATGGGGTCATCTTAGGTCAACAGGTGACTTAAAGGCACACACACTTGGAAGCTGAGCAGGGCCTGTTCTGGTTAGTTCTTGGGTGGGAGACCAGCAATAAACACCAGGTGCTATAGAGTACAATTTAGGAGAAGTGACTAGGAAAACCACTTCTTGAGTATTCCCCTATTCTATCCACGAACAATATACAGAGTTTTGCACAAGTCACCCTCTGCATATGTAGCATTTTATGTCCAGGTTTATGTGTTTATGTTATTGTGTTTATGTTGTTTTATGTTTATATTGTTATATTGTTTTAACTCATGGATTGTGTTTTAACCTATGTTGTTGCTGGGCTCGTCCCCATGTAAGCCACCCCGAGGGAGATGGAGGCGGGGTACAAGAATAAAGTTATTATTAAAGTTATTAAGTGATTGCAGACTGCCTCCTTAATGATCTGCTCCAGAATCTTTCCTGGTATTGATGTCAGGCTGACTGGACACTGGTAATTATTTGGGTCCTCTTTTCCCCCCTTCTTGAAGATCGGGACAACATTTGTCCTTCTCCAGTCTGCTGGGACTTCTCCTGTTCTCCAAGAATTCTCCAAGATTATTGCCAGTGGTTCTGAAATGTCTTTTACTAGATCCTTCAATACTCTTGGATGTAGTTCATCTGGCCCTGGAGACTTGAATTAAATTAGAGTTGCCAGGTATTCCTGGACTACTTCTTTACCGATTTTGGGTTGCATTTCCCCTATTATTCCACATTCATCCACTTCATTCCTGGAAAGAAGTAACAATTTGGGTGCCATACAGAGAGTTTGGTCCTGGACCCATTGCTTAGGTTGAACCCCAATCTCCTTTTGGGAGAAGACTGAGGCAAAGAAGGAGTTGAGTAACTCTGCCTTTTCCTTATCTTTCCCCAGTTAGTATTTCTCCACCTTCTCCATTCAGAGGCCCTTCAGTTCCTTTTTCTTCGTTTCTCTTCAAAATCTGGTGGAAGCCCCTTCCTTGGAAACTTTTAAACAGAGGCTGGATTACCATCTATCGGGGGTGCTTTAATTGTGTTTTTCTTGCATGGCAAATGGTTGGACTGGATGGCCCATGTGATCTCTTCCAACGCTATTATTCTATGATTCTATGGCTCCCAGCATCCCCAGCCTCATTAAAAGTCATGCTTGCTGGGGAAAATGGGTGATGGTGTACCAAACATTTGGTGCCAGATTTGGAAATGCTGATTTAATTGCTGTGTGCAAAGCCGGCTCGCTGAACTGGCGAAGCCTGACATTTCCTCTGCAAATGAGTGTGGAAAAGATAAAGGCAAAAATACCAATTATAATCATAGCTTGCATTTCACAAGCCGAGTTGATGTTTTTGTTCCCAGTCTCCCTTCTGATTCAGGCTCTGGTTTTTTAGGTGTAATTTCTCCTTCAGGTCATTTCTAGCTTGGCTTTCTTCTGGGGTCTTATGAAACGTTTTGTCTCACGTTCCAAGGGCAAAGCAAAGCGAATAACCTGTTTTTAAAAGCATCCATTACGCTGTTATGCATGTAATATCAGACCTGAAGTGGAGCGAGACTGGTTCAAACCAGCGCTTTGGCGATCATGTGAACTGAGCCTTTCCTTACTAAATTGGAAGAAATAATAGATTAGGATGGGAGAATTGCACAGTCCAACTAGGCAAATACAGCAGATCAAGAGGACACTCTTCTTCTGCAGAAACTGCCCTAAAGTTATGCAAAATGAGACTTGTGGAAATAATTAGAAGTCTGATCCACATAACCAAAATAAAGGATCCCACCTATGCATTTGAAAAAGGTCTTTAAACACACATTACCTCTTAGCAATTTAGTAAGGCTTTTGATGCAGTCCATCATGATATTCCTGCAGGCAAGATGTTGAACTGTGGGTGAATCCAGCCTTGGTTGACAAAGAATAATAATAATAATAATAATAATAATAATAATAATAATAATAATAATAATAGCAGCAATAATCAAAAATCAGAAACTCCTCAAAGCACAGCAGACAAAAAACCAGTACAAGAAAACCGCACTACAAACTAGAGCTGACAGCTGGCACAACAAAACATTGCATGGAAAGTTCCTTGACAAAATTGAAGGAAAAGCTGATAAGACCTGGCTCTGGCTCACGAATGGGACCCTGAAGAAGGAGACAGAAGGCCTGATCCTTGCAGCCCAGGAGCAAGCCATCAGAACAAAGGCAATTCAGGCCAAGATCGAAAAATCAGCTGATGACCCCAAATGCAGACTGTGCAAGGAAGCTGACGAAACCATGGATCATCTCCTCAGCTGCTGTAAGAAAATAGCACAGACTAACTACAAACAGAGGCACAACTATGTGGCCCAAATGATTCATTGGAACTTATGCCTCAGGTACCACCTCCCAGCAGCAAAGAACTGGTGGGATCACAAACCTGCAAAAGTCTTGGAAAATGAGCACGCAAAGATACTGTGGGACTTCCGAATCCAGACTGACAAAGTTCTGGAACACAACACACCAGACATCACAGTTGTGGAAAAGAAAAAGGTTTGGATCATTGATGTTGCCATCCCAGGTGACAGTCGCATTGACGAAAAACAACAGGAAAAACTCAGCCGCTCTCAGGACCTCAAGATTGAACTTCAAAGACTCTGGCAGAAACCAGTGCAGGTGGTCCCGGTGGTGATCGGCACACTGGGTGCCGTGCCAAAAGATCTCAGCCGGCATTTGGAAACAATAGACACTGACAAAATTACGATCTGCCAGCTGCAAAAGGCCACCCTACTGGGATCTGCACGCATCATCTGAAAATACATCACACAGTCCTAGACACTTGGGAAGTGTTCGACTTGTGATTTTGTGATATGAAATCCAGCATATCTATCTTGTTTGCTGTGTCATAAAATAAAATAAAAATAGCAATAATAATGTATTTATTACCCACGTCTCCCAATGGCCTGAGGGTACAACGAAGTCAAAAACATATGAACATAGAATATATACAAGACATTACATAGATAAAAACACAAAAATATAAAAAATGTGCACTAATCAGAGATACAGAGTTGACATATAGAATGTAAATCAAAGCTCATAGAATCATAGAATAATAGAGTTGGAGGATCGAATGTTGACTGGGGACCCTTCCACACAGCTGTATAAAATCCTCATTGAACTGAGTGTGGACTCAGATAATCCTTTTCAAAGCAGATATCATGGTACAAACACCATACAATAGTTCAAGGATTGTCCACTTCTCATTGGGCGGCAAAACTTTGTCGATGCATTGGATTTCCTAAAAAGTTGACTCCAATTAATTGGGCAGTAGGTTCCAAAACATGGGCTCACAAAGCAGCAGAAGAGGAATCTCAATCTGGCCTTCTTAATCAAACCCAAGTGTGCTGTTTCCTTATTAGAACATGCCAATATATTACATATAACCCCAATTTGGGGTTACAGTATAGAGTTTCACTTATCCAAGACTTGCTTATCCAACATTCTGGATTATCCAACGCATTTTTGTAATCAATGTTTTCGATACATAGTGATATTTTAGTGCTAAATTCACAAATACAGTAATTACTACATAGCATTACTGTGTATTGAACTACTTTTCCTGTCAAACATGATGTTTTGGTGCTTAATTTGTAAAATCATAACCTAACTTGATGTGTAATAGGCTTTTCCTTAATCCCTCCTTATTATCCAACATATTAGCTTATCCAGCGTTCTGCCGGCCCGTTTATGTTGGATAAGTGAGACTCTACTGTATTTGCAAATGTGAGAGGCATGCTTTCTAACCCATCATTTTCCATTGGTAACACATGCTTACATTATCCCCCCTCTTGCTCCTCCCCTCCCTTCCCTGGGAACAGTTTACAAATTTTGATGTATTTATTGTGATTCCTTATATTTATCTTTCCCTTTTATTCTGTAAATTAAGCCTTTCCATTTTGCCTCCCATGACTTTCTGATTTGGCCCATCCTGTAGTAACTTTTTCTTTTGCTAATGTAGTCTTGGAGAAGGTCGTCAGCTAAATATTTATACTATGTTTTTGTGTCCCATTTCTTTTGGTTGTTTTCTTTTATTGTGTTGTTTAATGTGTTATGATTTGTTGTTCTATTATATTTTGTTATATTGTATTGTTCTGGGCATGGCCCCATGTAAGCCGCCCCGAGTCCCCGTTGGGGAGATGGTGGCGGGGTATAAATAAAGGTTATTACTATTATTATCATCCAAGTTCAGGCTTGATTTGTTCTTGGACTGATTTGTTTGTTGTTGTTTTGCAATCCTTTGAAGAACTCTCCTCCAAGTACCTCCAAGCATTGCACGCACCTCTAAGACATTGATTCACTTCCTATGGGCTTTCTTCATCATGCAACTCTTACCTCCATGCATAGTAATAATGGGGAACTATAATGACATGGAGCAGGGGTCCCCAAACTAAGGCCCAGGGGCCGGATGCGGCCCTCCATGGTAATTTACCTGGCCCCCGTCCTCATTTATAATATAATATTTTTATATCAGTTTTAATAATATAATATATTGTATATACATATAATATTGATAAGAATGTTATCATTTTATACAATATAATGCTAACAATAATACCATATAATAATATTAATATAATATAATATTACATATAATATTACAGTATAGTGGTATAGTTCAATATAGTATAATGCTAATATTGTGCTATGCTAATAATATAATATATTGTATGTACATACAGCTGCTCTGAGTTCCCTTTGGGGTGAGAAGGGTGGGATATAAATGTAGTAAATAAATGTAGTAAATGAATAAATAAATAATTTTGGACTTAGGCTCGCCCAAAGTCTGAAATGATTTGAAGACACACAACAACAACAACAACAACAACAACAACAACAACCACCACCACCCTAATTAACCTGACTATCTCATTGGCCAGAAGCAGGTCCACACTGATAGGTTTATGTTGGTTAAAATTATTTTCATTTTTAAATATTGTATTGTTCTTTCATTATTATTGTTGTTTTGCACTACAAATAAGATATGTGCAGTGTGCATAGGGATTTGTTCGGTTTTTCCCCCCAAATGATAATTTGGCCCCTCAACAGTCTGAAGGATTGTGGACCGGCCCTCTGCTTTAAAAGTTTGAGGACCCCTGACATGGAGTATCCTTACTTTCATATTGCCGCAATGGCCTATCGTATTGCTCTAATGCCCTATAATATTGCCATTGCCCAAGTTCTCGTGTGGCTCAAGCCCATTATGCTGCCCGTCCCTCTCTTCCTTGGGGCATCGTTAAGCACCGGCCAAGAATGTTGGCATTCCCTTCCTCCCTTGGTGCGCCTACGCCGGATCTCCTTTTCCGGTGGCTTAACGGCGGCATGTGCCGATTGCACACCATTGACACGCATGCCGATGCCGTGCACACCCCTTTTTTGACACAGCAGCACCGCAATTAATTACTTGACGCCTTCCGGCTGGCGGCTTGGAATGCAGCTGAATCAGCGGCACAAAAGGTGTGGCCGTATATACATATATATGCCACGGAGAAGCCCTCCGGCGAAAGCCACATCGCTCTTTGGGTAGCATTTCAGGTCTAGCATGGTGTCTCTATTTCAGGCCTCGCCTTCTTAATTGAGCCAGGACTCATGTTGGGGTTACGTTTAGACCGAGAGTTGCATTGTTGTCCTGTTTTGGCATATCAGATATATCTGATAAACGTCGGAGGCATTTAATGAAGTGGACTATGTGCACGAAAGCATGTGCTAATCAGTCTCAAAGCGTTCCTTTATGCCTTTTGATGCTTCGGTGCTGCCAATTTCTGGGCCTGAATATATTGCACAAGATTTCCCTAGCCTAAAATGATGCATTTTAATATATTGGGTTTATGGTTCCCGTCCCCTTGATCTGGTCATGTAAGTGTTATTTATTGTTATAATTGTATTATTTTACTTTGTTTAATAATGTGTTATTATGTTGTTATGTAATGTTTGTGTTGCTTTTATGACTGTAAACCGCCCTGAGTCCCATCCGGGAGATAGGGCTGTATATAAATAAAGTATTATTATTATTATTATTATTATTATTATTATTAATATTGGAGCCCCCAGATGGTGTAGTGGGTTGCTGACCTGAAAGTTGCCAGGTTCGAATCCCACCTGGGGAGAGTGCGGATGAGCTCCCTCTGTCAGCTCCAGCTCCATGCGGGGACATGAGAGAAGCCTCCCACAAGGATGGTAAAAACATCAAAACATCCGGGCGTCCCCTGGGCAACGTCCTTGCAGATGGCCAACTCTCTCACTCCAGAAGCAACTTCGGTTGCTCCTGACACGAAAAAAAAATTATTATTATTATTATTATTATTATTATTATTATTATTATTATTATTATTATTAAACAGGGTTCGGAGGGCTAGTGAGACCTGGCTTTATAATAATACTAGCTTGGGGTCCCGGTGGTGCCCGGGTTATTTGAAAACGGCATTATTTGTCTTTAAATGTTATGTATTGTCAGTTTGGAATGGGTGAACTACAATTCCCAGAATCATGGGTCAATCCTCCCCAAACCCTGCCAGTATTCAAAGCTGCACAAAAGTACACAAAAATCTATGAATACGTGTGAACTAACTAATATCCAGAATAGAACATAGAATATATTATGTGGGACAATACTGGAATTCAAAGTATTGAACTCAGTCACTGAATATATTTATCTGTTACTGAAAAAGTATACAAGCATGAAAATAATGTTTGATGTAATGTTGTAAACAGTCTTCATTTGTGCATTACTCTTGCGCCTGTAATGATGATAATTAGTTTGTTACCTATGTTCTATTCTGGATATTAGTTAGCAATAGGATAACTGTATCTTCACAAGTATTCAAGGCTGGCCATTTTGGGTCTGTCTACCAAATGTGGTCCAGATCTGTCGTTGACTGGTCATCGCCTGGTTACAGTGCTCTCTGGATGGGGGTGAACTACTACAACTCCCAGATTCCTGGGGCAATTGTCCCGAAACATCTGTCACTATCCACAGCAGGCTATGTTGAGTCTGTGTGCCAAGTGTGGTTCAGATTGGCTGGGTTCAGTGCTCTTTGGATATAGGTGAACTACAACTCCCAAAATCAAGACCCATTCCCACAAACACTTGCAGTATGTTCAGTTGGTCATGAGGCTTCTCTGTGCGAAGTCTGGTCCCGGTCCATTGTCGGTGGGGTTCAATTGCAAATAAACTATAAATCCCAGTACCTATTATTTATTTATTTACAGTATTTATATTCCGCCCTTCTCACCCCGAAGGGGACTCAGGGCGGATCACATTATATACATATAGGGCAAACATCCAGTGCCCATAAACACATAGAACAGAGACAGACGCAGAGGCAATTTAACCTTCTCCTGAGGGGATGTTCGATTCTGGCCACAGGAGGGAGCAGCTGCTTCATCATCCACTCTGACGGCACTTCCTCATTCCAAGTCGTACATTAGTTAAACTTGCCTCCCCACTTTTATAAGTGGTACCTTATTTCCTACTTGATAGATGCAACTATCTTTCGGGTTGCTAGGTCAGCAATGAGCAGGGGCTATTTTTTATTTTTAATTGACGGGTGCTCACCCCGCCACGGGCTGGCCTCAAACTCATGACCTCATGGTCAGAGTGATTTATTGCAGCACGCTGCTCAGCAGCCTGCGCCACTGCCCGGCCCCCAAATGTCCAGACCAATTCCCCTCCAAACCCCCCAGGATTCAAATCTGGGCATATTGGGTCTGCATGGCAAATTTGGTCCAGACCCATCATTGTTTGGGTTCATAGCATTCTGGGTGTAGGTGAACTACAACTCCTCTAAATTCCCCAGTAGGAGTGACAGTGCTCTGACTTGATGCAGGGTGAACTACAACTTCCACCATGTGGAGTCAATCCCCAAACTCCTCCAGTAAGTTTAGTTGTGTGTTTGTTCTGCAGACAGATTTGAAAGGGAAGGGCAGTGGGCGGGGTCATGCAAATTCCACACCAATGGAGAACCCTGGGATGCCGGCCTGTGGTGGAGGAAAATGCAAAGTCTAGGATGAAATGGTCCCCAAACGAAAGCATTCCTTGGATGGTGGACATTGGAGGGTTGGGCTGCATGTTCATGGCGCTCGCTGTAACCTGCAATGTCAGTGGAAAAGAGTGACTTGGTGGCTCCTCAGCACTGGGAACTGGAGCCTGTTTGTAGAGGCTGTCGGCTGTTTGTGAATGGATACCCATGCCACATACACACATACAGGTTTTCACTTCTATTATGCATATAGATAGATATATGGATTGGTCTTAGTCCAAACGGGAAGTATTTTCTTAAACTAGTCTCACCATGAAGTTCACAAAAAATGTGGTTCATTTCAATAGGGATGGCTATTATCCTCAGTTTCCTGTCTCCACAGTAAGTTCAGAAACATGTCCTCTGGATACAGGGATTGCACTGTATTTAGTTCACCATTAATTCAATGGCGAGGGTTGCCAGGTGACGCCCTGAAGATCCAGGACCAAAATGTCAGACCCAGAGATGCTTGCTGATGTCATAATGAATGGGCCTTGGTGAGGTCATTGAGCCACATAAAGGATGCCATTGAAATAAAAAGCAGTGTATCATTATGACCACTTTGTCATGCTGTGTCTCTTATTCGGTTCTGTGCGGATTGTTGCACAGATGAATGGGGTGGTCAACCGTTTCGTCTTTTTCTTGGCATAGGGACCATTTATAATCTGAAGTTACCATTTCAATATTTGCATTGCTGTTCTACTGACATTACTGGATATTTTTTCCTTCTTTCCTATTGAAATGGCCTATAACATTAAATTATAAAATGGAATTTTATAATTTACATTTTTATAATGTTACTTTCAGGATCGTCTCCTTTCTGCCATGACAGAGATTGAGTTGGGCCCCGTCTACACTGCCATATAATTCAGGTTCAAATTGCATTATATGGTCAGGGTAGACTCATATAAGGAACCCCCGGTGGTGCAGCAGATTAAACCATTGAGCTGCTGAACTTGCTTACGAAAGGTCGGCAATTTGAATCCAGGGAGCGGGATGAGCTCCCGCTGTTAGCCCCAGCTTCTGCCAAACCTAGCAGTTCGAAAACATGCAAATGGGAGTAGATCAATAAATACTGCAAGTAGCTGAACTTGGCAGACCGAAAGGTCGCAGGTTCAAATCCGGGGAGCGGAGTGAGCTGCCACTGTTAGCCCCAGCTTCTGCCAACCTAGCAGTTCGAAAACATGCAAATGTGAGTAGATCAATAGGTACTGCAAGTAGCGGAACTTGGCAGACCGAAAGGTCGCAGATTCAAATCAGGGGAGCAGAGTGAGCTGCTACTGTTAGCCCCAGCTTCTGCCAACCTAGCAGTTCAAAAACATGCCAATGTGAGTAGATCAATAGGTACCACTCCAGCAGGAAGGTAATGGCACTCCATGCAGTCATGCCAGTGGCCACATGGCCTTGGAAGTGTCTATAGACAACGCCGGCTCTTCAGCTTATAAATGGAGATGAGCAACAATCCCCAGAGACGGACACAACCAGCGTTGTCCGTAGACACCTCCAAGGTCATGTGGCCACTGGCATGACTGCATGGAGCACCGTTACCTTCCTGCCGGAGCAGTACCTATTGATCTACTCACATTTGTATGTTTTCGAACTGCTAGAATGGCAGAAGCTGGGGCTAACAATGGCAGCTCAACCCACTTCCCGGGTTCAAAGCACCGACCTTTTGGTCTGCAAGTTCAGCAGCTCAACTGTTTAACCCGCTGCATCACTGGGGGCTCCTTATACGAGTCTATCCTGACCATATAGTGCAGTTTCAAACTGAATTATACCGCAGTGTAGATGGGTCCTTGGTTGTTGATGTGCATTCCCTTTAGGTGTAACTCTGCCCCAAACAATGACCCCAGACGCCTTTTTAATATCCTTGTGTGCAATCCATTTTGTACAGGAGACTTGAATTCATTTAGATTCGCCAGATATTCCTGTACTGCCGCTTTACCTATTTTGTGCTTCATTTCCCTTAGTTGAGTATTTTCCTATTGGAAGAAGACTGAGGCAAAGTAGGTATTGAAAGGTTCTTCCTTTTTCTCCGTCCCTTTTAAGGTTTCCCATCTTTTTAACATTTTGCTTTGTTGGCTAACACCCACAACACCTATCCTCATAATAGGTACCTTCTCCTCTTCCATACGTTTTGATGCTGTGGATTACAATTCCCATTATCCACCAATCAGCTGACTGGCGAATTCATTAACCTGCGATCCAAATAACTCCCAAACCTTTTAAAAGCACTTACCTTGATGGGAACAAGGCATGATGGGACAGAGACTGTATTGGTTTCCATCACAGATCATCTCCGATGCCAGCTTGACCAGGGCGGGTCGGTGCTGCTTGTGTTATTGGATCTCACAGCAGCATTTGACACAGTCGATCACAATCTTCTGACCCACCGCCTTGCCGTTGCTGGAGTTAGGGGGACAGCTTTAAATTGGCTGGCCTCCTTTCTTCACAACCGTGGACAGCGAGTAGAGAGGGGAGGCCTGGTCTCTGAGAGGTCCCCTCTACATTGTGGGGTTCCTCAGGGGGCCATTCTCTCCCCTCTGTTGTTTAACATCTATATGCGACCACTTGCTCAGCTGGTCTGAGATTTCGGGCTCGAGTGTTATCAATATGCTGACGACACTCAGCTTGTGTTAAAGATGGAGGGCCGACCGGAGTCTGTACCCGACAGTTTTCATCGGTGCCTCGAGGCCATTATTGGATGGTTGCATTCCAGTAGGTTGAGGGTGAATCCAGCAAAGACGGAGATCCTATGGCTGAGCTGACCGGGCAGTGGGGATATCCAGTTGCCAACCCTGGATGGCGAAGTGCTACGCCCGTCTTCACTAGTAAAGAGTCTGGGAGTCCTCTTGGACCCTTCATTGACGATGGAGGCCCAGGTCTCCGCCGTTACCAAAACCGCCTTTTTTCATCTTCGGCAGGCTAGACGGCTGGGCCCCTCTCTGTCTAGGGACAACCTGGCTACGGTGATCCAGGCTATGGTCATCTCGAGACTGGATTACTGTAACTCCCTTTACATTGGCCTTCCTGTGTCGGTGATCCGGAAGCTCAAATTGGTGCAAAATGCAGCTGCCCGGCTCCTTGCGGGAGTCCCGATAAGATGCCACATAACACCAATCTTACGGCAGCTGCACTGGTTACCAATTGAGCACCGGATCACTTTCAAAGTGATGGTGCTTACCTTCAAGGCCTTACATGGTCTAGGGCCGATGTACCTGAGGGACCGCCTCACTCCCTACAAACCCCAGAGATCCCTCCGTTCTGAGGACCAAGACCTGTTGGAAGTCCCCAGTTTTAAGACTTTGCATCTAACTGCAACTAGACGCAGAGACTTTTCAGCAGTGGCACCATCTCTCTGGAACACCTTGCCACCTGAAGTTCGTGCCTTGCGGGACTTGTCGGCCTTCCGCAGGGCATGTAAGACACATCTGTTTCGACAGGCTTTTGAGTTCTGTTGTTGATGTTTTAAAAGGTGCTTTTAGGATGTTTTTAAAGATGTTTTTAAAAGATGTTTTTTAAATTGTTGATTTTATCCAGTTCTTGTAAGCTGCTCCGAGCCCTAGGGGAGTGGCGGCATATAAGTTTGAAAAATAAATAAATAAATAAAAATTATCTTGTGACTCTCTAACTCATGCCAAGGAGCTGTTTCTTTACATAGGTATTGATTTGCATATATCTAGGAGTGTAATTGGAAAGTGTGCCAATTAACCTATTGTGAACGGTGACAAAACCGCAAAGTTGCAACCACACACAGAGAGGAAAAGCCAAAGATTCACACATAATTAATATGGCTTTCCTTCTCCATCCCATAGAGTCCTCACTATGCCCGGGTTATTAGAAAGGCATTGTTTGCATTTTGATTTTCGATAATATCGGTTTGGCAATTTGTCTTTGCTTTTGTATTTTATGAATGCTCCCCTTTGAAAATGCATAAGAATGTGGGTTAACTACAATTCCCAAAATCGTGAGTCAGTCCTCCCCAAACTCCGACAGTCTTCACAGTTGGCCATCTTGGGTCTGTGTAAAGTTGTTGTTGTTGTTGTGTGCCAAGTTCGGTCCAGATCCGTCGCTGGCTGGGTTCAGTGCTTTTTGGATAAGGGAGAACTACAACTCCCAGATTCCTGGGGCAATCACCTTGAAACCCTGCCAGTATTTATTACTGGTCATGTTAGGTCTGTGTGCCAAGTTTGGTCCAGATCCATCACTTGCTGGGTTCAATGTTCTCTGTATACGGGTGAACTATAACTCCCTGATGCCAAGGCATTGTTTGTGTTTTGATTTTAGGTAATATCAGTTCGAGATCCGTCACTTGCTGGGTTCAGTGGTCTCTGTATACGGGTGAACTATAACTCCCTGATGCCAAGGCATTGTTTGTGTTTTGATTTTAGGTAATATCAGTTCGAGATCCGTCACTTGCTGGGTTCAGTGGTCTCTGTATACAGGTGAACTATAACTCCCTGATGCCAATTCATTGTTTGTGTTTTGATTTTAGGTAATATCAGTTCGAGATCCGTCACTTGCTGGGTTCAGTGGTCTCTGTATACGGGTGAACTATAACTCCCTGATGCCAAGGCATTGTTTGTGTTTTGATTTTAGGTAATATCAGTTCGAGATCCGTCACTTGCTGGGTTCAGTGGTCTCTGTATACAGGTGAACTATAACTCCCTGATGCCAAGGCATTGTTTGTGTTTTGATTTTAGGTAATATCAGTTCGAGATCTGTCACTTGCTGGGTTCAGTGGTCTCTGTATACAGGTGAACTATAACTCCCTGATGCCAATTCATTGTTTGTGTTTTGATTTTAGGTAATATCAGTTCGAGATCCGTCACTTGCTGGGTTCAGTGGTCTCTGTATACAGGTGAACTATAACTCCCTGATGCCAAGGCATTGTTTGTGTTTTGATTTTAGGTAATATCAGTTCGAGATCTGTCACTTGCTGGGTTCAGTGGTCTCTGTATACAGGTGAACTATAACTCCCTGATGCCAAGGCATTGTTTGTGTTTTGATTTTAGGTAATATCAGTTTGAGATCCGTCACTTGCTGGGTTCAGTGGTCTCTGTATACAGGTGAACTATAACTCCCTGATGCCAAGGCATTGTTTGTGTTTTGATTTTAGGTAATATCAGTTCGAGATCCGTCACTTGCTGGGTTCAGTGGTCTCTGTATACGGGTGAACTATAACTCCCTGATGCCAAGGCATTGTTTGTGTTTTGATTTTAGGTAAAATCAGTTCGAGATCCGTCACTTGCTGGGTTCAGTGGTCTCTGTATACAGGTGAACTATAACTCCCTGATGCCAAGGCATTGTTTGTGTTTTGATTTTAGGTAATATCAGTTCGAGATCCGTCACTTGCTGGGTTCAGTGGTCTCTGTATACAGGTGAACTATAACTCCCTGATGCCAAGGCATTGTTTGTGTTTTGATTTTAGGTAATATCAGTTTGAGATCCGTCACTTGCTGGGTTCAGTGGTCTCTGTATACAGGTGAACTATAACTCCCTGATGCCAAGGCATTGTTTGTGTTTTGATTTTAGGTAATATCAGTTCGAGATCCGTCACTTGCTGGGTTCAGTGGTCTCTGTATACGGGTGAACTATAACTCCCTGATGCCAAAGTCAAACACCCCCAAACCGCCCCAGTATGCAAAGTTGGCTGTGTTGGGTCTGTGTGCCAAGTTTGATCCAGATCCATCATTGGTGGGGTTCAGAGGGCTCATGGAACACAGGTGAACCATAATTCCCTGAGGTCAGTCACCCCCAAATTCCACCAGTATTCCCAGTTGGCCATGTTGAATTTGTGTACCAAGTTTGGTCCAGATCCGTCATTAGCTGGATTCTGTGTTGTCTGAATACGGGTGAACTATAACTCCTGGATGGCAAGGTCAATCACCCCTAAACTGCGCCAGTATGCGAAGTTGACTGTGTTGGGTCTTTGTGCCAAATGAGTTCCAGGTCCATCGTTGATGGGGTTCAGAGTGCTCTTAGATTGCAGGTGAGCTATACACCCCAGCCCCTACAACTCCTATAAATCAAAGTGAAATCTCCCCAGACCTCTCTCTCTAGTATGTTCAACTGCTGTGTGCCATGGGAAAGGGTAGGAAAGGGTTGAGGAAGAGGCAGTGGGCAGGGTCATGCAAATTCCACACCAATGGAGAGAGAAAGGAACACTGGGATGTGGCGCTCGCTGTAACCTGCAATGTCAGTGGAGGGAGGGCTTTGTTGGCTCCCCAGCAGTGAGTTAAAGCAGTTTGCATAGGCTGGAGGCCGTCTGTGTAAATGGACACCCCTGCCACATACACACATACACATATTTACTTTTATTATGTGTGTAAATAGATATCTAGATAGATAAAGGTAAAGGTTTCCCCTGACGTTAAGTCCAGTTGTGACCGACTCTGGGGGTTGCTGCTCATCTCCATTTCTAAGCTGAAGAGCCGGCATTGTCCGTAGACACCTCCCAGGTCATGTGGCCACTGGCATGACTGCATGGAGCGCCGTTATCTTCCCGCCGAAGCTGTACCTATTGATCTACTCACATTGGCATGTTTTCGAACTGCTAGGTTGGCAGAAGCTGGAGCGAACAGCGGACGCTCATGCCGCTCCCGGGGTTTGAACCTGGGACCTTTCGGTCTGCAAGTTCAGCAGCTCAGAGCTTTAACACACTTTGCCACCGGGGTTTACCTAGATAGATAGATATGTATAAATAGATAGAAGATAGATAGAGATTATGTGCATAGATTATGATAATATACATTATATTATATAAAAAAAATCAATATCTAAAATTTTATGTGTGTGTGTGTGTGTATGTATATATGTGTGTGTGTGTGTATATATATATATATAATTTTAGCATTGGGCCATAGCTGCTAGAATGGTGTCAAACTGCATTAATGCACCCTAGTAGATGTACTCCAAGTGGGAATAAAATATTTCTCTTTATACTAGAATAATAATAATAAAGTTATTATTACTATTATTATTATTATCATTACAGTAGAGTCTCACTTATCCAACATTCGCTTGTCCAACGTTCTGGATTATCCAGCGCATTTTTGTAGTCAATGTTTTCAATACATCGTGATATTTTGGTGCTAAATTCGTAAATACAGTAATTACTATGTAGCATTACTGCATATTGAACTACTTTTTCTTTCAAATTTGTTGTATAACATGATGTTTTGGTGCTTAATTTGTAAAGTCATAACCTAATTTGGTGTTTAATAGGCTTCTCCTTAATCTTGCCTTATTATCCAACATATTCGCTTACCCAACATTCTGCCGGCCTGTTTATGTTGGATAAAAGTGAGACTCTACTGTATTATTTAAGTTTATAATTATTATGAAATTATTTTAGTATTATATTGTATATACATTTTCTTCTCTTAACAAGACTCAAAGCGGAATTTTCCTCTCTTATGTTCTGTGAAACAGGCAATATTTGATGGTTGTTCAACCTCCTCCCCTGAAACATTTGGCAACCACGGGAAGCATTTCCTCTTTCCATTTCCCCCTTCGTTTGGACTTGCATGGTAATTACTTGCCTACGTATCAATTAAATGTACGAGCCGCTCCGGCCAGTGCTTCTAATTGGTTCAACCACATTCCAGATTGGCTTGAACCGCACTGCGTTTAGGACTTAAGGATTAAGTCCAGGTGCCTCCCTCCTGGGGAGCCCGACATCCAATTGTTCTGAGACGGAGTCATTAAGGTATTAGGAGCCTGACCTTTTGGTCACCACCAGAAAAAAAAGGCACTTATGTGGTGACATGTGGTCAATGGCACTTTCCTGTTTAGGGTTATCACTAGTGCATTGACACTGCAGACCTGATGCAGTTTGGCACCACTTGAACTGCCACAGCTCAATGCTATGCAATCATAGTATTTGTAGTTTGGTGACACGCTAGCACTGCTTTGTGGCGAAGGCTAAAGACCTTGGGAAACTACAACTCCCATTATTATTCTTCTCCCCCTCCCCAATCTCTTTCTCTCTTATATTCCTATATGCACCAAGGTCTCATCTACATTGTTGAATCAGTGCAGTTGGACACCACTTTTATCTGCCATGGCTCAATGCTATGGAATGGTGGGAGTTGTAGTTTGGTGAGGCACTAGCACCTTGGAAAACAATTCTCCATAGCACTGAGCCATCACAGTTAATGCGGTGTCAAACTGCATTGATTCAATAGTTTTGACGCAGAGAGTGAACTACTTTTTCACTTTGTTTTTGCATCAATAACAGTTAGTCAATAACCAAGTGGGGAATTGGGGAGAGAAATTGCGTGTGTGTCTACATTGTAGAATTATGACAGTTACTATTGAAAATAGACCTAATTTAAACCCTACCTCTTACAATACCATGCCATAAACTCTGTATTGACTTGATATTCATACTGAAATGCTGTCATTAAAAGCAAATTTAAAGAAAAAGATATAACTTGAAGAATGTAGACGCACCAACAAAATTAAACAGCAGTTTCTGAAGTTGGTCTAGAGATGGAAGCACTAACAGTGATTCTATGTCAGCATCCTCGGGGGAGCTTGCATGCTCCATCAATGTTTAACATTTACACAAATGATCGGCCACTACCAGGACAAAGAGTTTCATCTATGCTGATGATTGTGCAGAGCCGGCCCTAGGTATTTTTCAAGTGTAGACGAACAGAATTTTGCCCCCCCCCCCCCCCAAACCAATGACTGAAAAATAAAATTGTTGGATAAGCGAAAATGTTGGATGATAAGGAAGGATAAAGGAAAAGCCTATTAAACATCAAATTACATTATGATTTTACAAATTAAGCACCAAAACATCATGTTTTACAACAAATCAATAGAAAAGGCAGTTCAATACATGGTAATGTTATGTAGGAATTACTATATTTGAACAGGGATATAGGGCAGTGTGGACTTAGATAACCCAGATAGCCCTCAGTAAAAAAAAAACAACTCTAAAATCAGGACAATAAATAAAGAACAACACTCTGAAAACAGAAGAAATCCAGACAGTAAACAATCAGGGACAGCTAACTCCTCCCAAAAAAAGATTCTCCCAGGCAAGAAGAAGCCAGGCCTTGAAGCCACAGGGCCATTAAATGCTAATCAAGGTGATTAATTACAACATTCACACCTGCTTCAAAGAAGAGTTCTTTCTCCCACCCTGGACCTTCTACAGATATATAAACCCCACATACCTAGCTTCCAAGTTCCCACAGACCTCACAATCTCTGAAGGCCCCAAAGGTGGGCTCCCGTGGTGTGAAGGTGGGTCTGCGCTGGCCGGAAGGCCCGAAAGAAAAGGAGGTGGAGAGTGGTGCCCTCCTCCCAGGACGATGGCGCCACAGGCAAGTGCCTAGTTCGCCTTATGGTTGGACCGCCTCTGCGATTGTGCCATCACCGCCCAAGCAGGGAGCTTTGAAATGGTCAAACAGAAGCTCTCCAAAACTTTCGGTGCTCTTACTGTCTGTTATTGGGAAAATCATCAGCCACTGTCAGAAACGAGAGAGAATTTCATGTATGCTAATGATCGTGCCATCAACGCTCAAGCAGGGAGCTTTGAAATGGCTGAACAGAAGCTCTCTGAAACTTTAGGTGCTCTTACTGTTGATTACAGGGAAAACAGTGGATTCCTAATCCATCTAAAATGCAGACATGTGCTTTTAACTTTAAGAACAGACAAGCATCCTGAGCTCTGAAGATTACCTGGGAAGGAATTCCACTGGAGCATGGCAGCACACCAAAATATCTGGTAGTTACCCTGGACCATTCTCTGACTTACAAGAAGCACTGCTTGGCTATCAAGCAAAAAGTGGGTGCTAGAAATAATATCATACGAAAGCTGACTGGCACAACCTGGAGATCACAACCAGACAGAGTAGAGACATCTGCCCATGCGCTTGGCTACTCTGCTGCTGAATACAGATGCCCAGTGTGGAATGCATCTCACCACATCAAAGCAGTGGTTATGGGCCTTAATGAGACATGCCGCATCATCAAAGGATGTCTACACCCCACACCACTGGAGAAATTATACTGCTTAGCTGGTATTGCACAATCTGACATCCCCGGGAAGTAGCAGCCTGTAATGAAAGGACCAAGGCAGTGACATCTCCGGCCCATCCCCTGTTCGGATATCAGTCAGCATGCCAACACTTTAAATCAATAAATAGTCTTCTACGATCCACAGAGATACATGACATGGATAAAAGATTGGATATTCCTGAACAAAGAAGACTTTTTAAATATAGAAGGGAATGACTTAAGAGTAGGATGGCATGCCTATTTATGGTATGAAAGAGAAAAAAAGGGAAAAAAATTTGGCAATCATTTTGTGAGAGCATCATTTTGTGAGAGTTTGGCAAAAATATAAAAAACGACTTTATTCTAAAAAACCTTTATGGATCTCCCCTATGGAAGCGCACCAGAGAAGACTTTTAGGATGGAGAAAATGGCCAACCTATAGAGATTTGTTAAATAAAAGTACAAATAATATTAAAACGTATGAGGAACTAAAACAAAAATTCCCTAACATTACTTGGTTACATTATATGCAAATCAAAGATTATTATAACCCAGATTATCTTTATATGAGCCTACACTGCCAGATAATCTGGGATCGGATCTTCGGATATAGAGCAGTGTAGATCCAGCCTTAGTCCAAATGAGAAACCTTTCCCCAAACTCTGGTACATCTCCCTTTTTGTGTCTTCAAATGAGATTTTCCAAATGATCGAACCCGAACATCTTGACGCTTTCAGAGGAATTTCAAACGAACGAAGAACCCAGTGTCGGGTGCGTTGCTCAGCAAATGTTTAAAGGCACCGATAAACCTCCTGGTGACCTCAAGCCACGTCTCAGGAAACAGCGGGAGAGGCTTGCAAACAGAACAGCTGTTTTGCTTGACAACGGAGGCGCCTGTGCGGCACGGACCCTCCCATTGCGCTATCACTCCAAGAACAGGAAACCCAGCAGCGGCAGGGGCGGCAAAGATACCAGCCTCCAATAAGATCACCACCCACAATGGCTGTGGCAAAACCCAACAGGAAGGACTCTGCCTTCTTCTGCTGGTGCATAGAAACATAGGGGTGGAAGACCCTTCATCTTCTTATCTCCAGGCTCAATATATCCAATTCTTTAAGTCTGTCCTTGGAGGCTTAGTATTCCAGACCTTGGACCATTTTACGGACCCTTCTCTGGACAACTTTCCACCTTGTCCATCATCTCCTTCTTGGCCCGTTTTGGTGACCCTTCTCTGGACAACTTTCCACCTTGTCCATCATCTCCTTCTTGGCCCGTTTAGGTGACCGTTCTCTGGACAACTTTCCACCTTGTCCATCATCTCCTTCTTGGCCCGTTTTGGTGACCCTTCTCTGGACAACTTTCCACCTTGTCCATCATCTCCTTCTTGGCCCGTTTAGGTGACCGTTCTCTGGACAACTTTCCACCTTGTCCATCATCTCCTTCTTGGCCCGTTTTGGTGACCCTTCTCTGGACAACTTTCCACCTTGTCCATCATCTCCTTCTTGGCCCGTTTTGGTGACCCTTCTCTGGACAACTTTCCACCTTGTCCATCATCTCCTTCTTGGCCCGTTTAGGTGACCGTTCTCTGGACAACTTTCCACCTTGTCCATCATCTCCTTCTTGGCCCGTTTTGGTGACCCTTCTCTGGACAACTTTCCACCTTGTCCATCATCTCCTTCTTGGCCCGTTTAGGTGACCGTTCTCTGGACAACTTTCCACCTTGTCCATCATCTCCTTCTTGGCCCGTTTTGGTGACCCTTCTCTGGACAACTTTCCACCTTGTCCATCATCTCCTTCTTGGCCCGTTTTGGTGACCCTTCTCTGGACAACTTTCCACCTTGTCCATCATCTCCTTCTTGGCCCGTTTTGGTGACCGTTCTCTGGACAACTTTCCACCTTGTCCATCATCTCCTTCTTGGCCCGTTTTGGTGACCCTTCTCTGGACAACTTTCCACCTTGTCCATCATCTCCTTCTTGGCCCGTTTTGGTGACCCTTCTCTGGACAACTTTCCACCTTGTCCATCATCTCCTTCTTGGCCCGTTTTGGTGACCGTTCTCTGGACAACTTTCCACCTTGTCCATCATCTCCTTCTTGGCCCGTTTTGGTGACCCTTCTCTGGACAACTTTCCACCTTGTCCATCATCTCCTTCTTGGCCCGTTTTGGTGACCCTTCTCTGGACAACTTTCCACCTTGTCCATCATCTCCTTCTTGGCCCGTTTTGGTGACCCTTCTCTGGACAACTTTCCACCTTGTCCATCATCTCCTTCTTGGCCCGTTTTGGTGACCCTTCTCTGGACAACTTTCCACCTTGTCCATCATTCCTTCTTGGCCCATTTTGGTGACCCTTCTCTGGACAACTTTCCACCTTGCCCATCATCTCCTTCTTGGCCCATTTTGGTGACCCTTCTCTGGACAACTTTCCACCTTGTCCATCATTCCTTCTTGGCCCATTTTGGTGACCCTTCTCTGGACAACTTTCCACCTTGTCCATCATCTCCTTCTTGGCCCATTTTGGTGACCCTTCTCTGGACAACTTTCCACCTTGCCCATCATCTCCTTCTTGGCCCATTTTGGTGACCCTTCTCTGGACAACTTTCCACCTTGCCCATCATCTCCTTCTTGGCCCGTTTTGGTGACCCTTCTCTGGACAACTTTCCACCTTGTCCATCATCTCCTTCTTGGCCCGTTTTGGTGACCCGTCTCTGGACAACTTTCCACCTTGTCCATCATCTCCTTCTTGGCCCGTTTTGGTGACCCTTCTCTGGACAACTTTCCACCTTGTCCATCATCTCCTTCTTGGCCCGTTTTGGTGACCCTTCTCTGGACAACTTTCCACCTTGTCCATCATCTCCTTCTTGGCCCGTTTTGGTGACCCTTCTCTGGACAACTTTCCACCTTGTCCATCATCTCCTTCTTGGCCCGTTTTGGTGACCCTTCTCTGGACAACTTTCCACCTTGTCCATCATCTCCTTCTTGGCCCGTTTTGGTGACCCTTCTCTGGACAACTTTCCACCTTGCCCATCATCTCCTTCTTGGCCCATTTTGGTGACCCTTCTCTGGACAACTTTCCACCTTGCCCATCATCTCCTTCTTGGCCCATTTTGGTGACCCTTCTCTGGACAACTTTCCACCTTGCCCATCATCTCCTTCTTGAATTGCTTTGCCCAGAATTGGACACAGCGTTATTCCAGGGGAAGAGGTCTGGCCAAAGCAGAAGAGGATGGGACTAGGACAGGCATGGGCCAACTTTGGCCTTCCTTCAGGTGTTTTGGACTTCAGCTCCCACAATTCCTAACAGCCAGTAGGAAAACAAGCTTGCTCCTTCCTCCCTATGACTTCCCCTCACATATTTATACCTGACCCTCATCATGTCTCCTCTCAGCCTTCTCTTCTGCAGGCTAAACATGCCCAGCTCTTTCAGCCACTCCTCATAGGGCTTGTTCTCCAGACCCTTGATCATTTTAGTCACCTCCTCTGGACACATTCCAGTTCGTATACATCTCCCTTCGATTGCAGTGCTTAGAACTGGACACTGTGATTCCAGATGTGGTTTGACCAAGGCAGAACAGAGGAGCACCATGACTTCCCTGGATTTAGACACTAGACTCCTATTTATCCCAAAATCCCATTGGCTTTTTTAGTTGCTGCATAGTATTGTTGGCTCATGTTCTCCTTCCTCCCCAAAAAGACTCCAAGATCTTTTCCACACGTCCTGCTGTCGAGCCAGGCATCGTCCCCCATTCTGTCTCTTTGCATTTTCTTTTTTCCGCCCAAGTGGAGTTTCATGCATTTGTCCCCATTGAACCTTATTTTGTTAGTTTTGGCCAGACATCTCTCTAATCTGTTAAGATTGTTTTGGATTCTGCTCCTGTCTCCTGGAGTATTGGCTATCCCTCCCAGTTTGGTGTCATCTGCAAACTTGATGATCGTGCCTTCTAACGATCCTCCAATGAGATTCTATGGTCAGCTCCCAGTAGAATTTGACCATTAAAGTCATCCAGAAATCCCCCAGCAAATATGGACTCTGGTTTGAGTGAACAAAAAAACCATATACAGTAGAGTCTCACTTATCCAACACTCGCTTATCCAACAATCTGGATTATCCAATGCATTTTTGTAGTCAATGTTTTCAATATACAGTAGAGTCTCATTTATCCAACATAAACGGGCCGGCAGAACATTGGATAAGCGAATATGTTGGAGATTAAGGAGAAGCCTATTAAACATCAAATTAGGTTATGATGTTACAAATTAAGCACCAAAACATCATGTTATACAACAAATCTGGCAGAAAAAGTAGTTCAATACGCAGTAATGCTACGTAGTAATTACTGTATTTACGAATTTAGCACCAAAATATCATGATATATTGAAAATATTGACTACAAAAATGCGTTGGATAATCCAGAACGTTGGATAAGCGAGTGTTGGATAAGTGAGACTCTACTGTATCATGATATTTTGGTGCGAAATTCATAAATACAGTAACTACTACGTAGCATTACTGCGTATTGAACTACTTTTTCTGCCAGATTTGTTGTATAACATGATGTTTTGGTGCTTAATTTGTAAAATCATAATCTAATTTGATGTTTAATAGGCTTCTCCTTAATCTCTCCTTATTATCCAACATATTCGCTTATGCAATGTTCTGCCGGCCCATTTATGTTGGATAAGTGAGACTCTACTGTAAATGCATCCAGGTGAAAATATGTCGACTGAACTCAAGCCAATTTCTTAAGTCACCCGTTTCCTTTTTTGCTTATATAATTACATAATTATCTATATATATAAAAGGGTAATGAAATTTCGGCCTAGGCCAAAACAACAAAACTACACATCCCAGAAACACTAAACTTGGCAGCACAACCCCTCATCCACGCCTCTGCGTTCATACAACAAAAAGCTCCAGCTACTCCAGAAAACGGCCAGGCTTTGAGACTGCAAGGCTATTCACTGCTATTCCACCTGGCCAACAAAGGATTCCCATAAGCCACAGCAACGCGTGGCCAGGCAAAGCTAGTCTATATATATAAAAGAGTGATGGCATCACGGCAGCGGACAAAACAACAAAAGTAAACACCCCACAACTTCGAAAATTGACAGCATAACCCCTTATCCATGCCTCTAGGTTGATACAACAAAAAGAAAAGAAAAATGAAGTCCTAATTAGAGGGAGAGGAATAATTGTTTTTATCCAATTGCTGCCAGTTAGAAGGCTAAGCTCTGCTCACTTGGTCTCCTAGCAACCCACTCAGCCCAGGGGACCCTTTACCTTAACTACCACCAATTCCTCAGTACTTTATTTCCCATACCACCATACTTCGCCACAGCAACGCGTGGCCGGGCACAGCTAGTTTTTTATAAGAATGAAAACAGAAAGCAAAATGTTTTATTAACAGCTTAGAACACAGCCTCCCAAGAAGGGCTTCAACGGACCAGGTCTGAGCCTGGCAACAAAACACAAGAACCGAGCCCACATTACACTGGCTTCCAATTCATTTCCATGTCCCTGTTTCCCGCCCCAAGAAATGCTGGGAACTGTAGTCAGCACAGGTGTTACAGAAATCGGGCACCCATAGTAGGCACTTGGCAGCCATACAGTTCCCAGAATCCTCTGCAACAGGGCAACAAGGAATGAGCGGTAAGAGTGAAACCAACCCAGTTCCGTAGCCAAGGCATACCCGCATGGAGACGAGAAGAAGGTGGTGGGCAACGGCTGGAGTTTTCTCACCTTCTCTTATGTTGTTGGCAGGACCCTCTAGGTTTGCTCTGGTCCCCAAAGATGGCAGGTTTTTCCAAACAGTCTTGGCTGCTGTGCAAACCAAGGGTGGGTCGCTCCCTTTCCTTCCCATCTTCCCCTTTTAATGGACAGAAAGAGAGAGACGAACCCACCGTCATTTGCAGCAGTTTCGAATGCTGTTCCTCAAGAGGAACAGGCCGCTTCCCACTGGCGGAAAATCCGGAAGACCTTGCGGGATTTCGCTGAGAGATTCTGCAACAAGAGAGGAGGAGGAGAGGCACACCTTCAAGCAGAGCTTCCCAAACTTTTCATGTTGGGGACGCGCTTTTTAGGCATGCACCCATTCGCAACACCAAACCCTTATGAGAGTTTCATACAATATATACAGTAGAGTCTCACTTATCCAACACTCGCTTATCCAACGTTCTAGATCAGGGGTCCCCAAACTAAGGCCCGGGGGCTGGATGCGGCCCTCCGAGGTCATTTACCTGGCCCCTGCCCTCAGTTTTATAATATAATATATTGTATATACATATAATATTGATAATAATATTATAATGTAATACAATATAAAACTAATAATAATACCATATAATAATATTAATTATATATTCTATATTACATATAATATTACTAATAATGTTACAGCATAGTGGTATACTTCAATATAGTAATATATAATGCTAATATTGTGCTATGCTAATAATAGAATATATTGTATGTACATATAATTTGTAAGCCACTCTGAGTCCCCTTTGGGGTGAGAAGGGTGTGATACAAATGTAGTAAATAAGTGCAGTAAATAATAAATAAATAAATAAATACATTTTAGACTTAGGCTCGCCCAAAGTCTGAAATGACTTGAAGGCACACAACAACAACAACAACAACAACAACAACCCTAATTAACTTGACTATCTCATTGGCCAGAAGCAGGACCACACTTCCCATTGAAATCCTGATAAATGTATGTTGGTTAACATTGTTTTTATTTTTAAATATTGTATTGTTCTTTCATTGTTCTTGTTCTTGTTGTTTTTGCACTAAAAATAAGACATATGCAGTGTGCATCGGAATTTGTTTGTATTTTTTTTTCAAATGATAATCCGGCCCCTCAACAGTCTGAAGGATTGTGGACCGGCCCTCGGCTTAAAAAGTTTGAGGACCCCTGTTCTAGATTATCCAGAACTCTTCGCAGGTTCAACAAATCAGCATCTTACACATACCTTTCCAGTTAACCCATACATAATGGTGTCTTTACAAACTACAACAGACACCTCTAAGGTTATGTAGCTGCATGGAGTGTTGTTCCCTTCCTGCCAGAGCAGTACCTATTGATCTACTCACATTTGCATGTTTTTGAACTGCCAGGTTCCTCTCTGGATTCGAACCATCGACCTTTCGGTCAGCAAGTTCAGCAGCTCACCAGTTTAACCTGCTGCGCCACCGGGGTGCACCAATTGTTTACCAATTATTTACTGATACTGTGTGTGTGTGTGTATATATATATATGTGTGTGTCTCACTTATCCAACATTCTGGATTATCCAACGCATTTTTGTAGTCCATTTTTGGGGCCCGGGCTGTGGCGCAGGCGGGAGAGCAAGCCAGCTGCAATTAACTGCAATGAATCACTCTGACCAGGAGGTCATGAGTTCGAGGCCCACTTGGAGCCTATGTTTGTTTGTCTTTGTTCTATGTTAAAAGGCATTGAATGTTTGCCTATATGTGTAATGTGATCCGCCCTGAGTCCCCTTCGGGGTGAGAAGGGCGGAATATAAATGCTGTAAATAAATAAATAAATAAATATTTTCAAAACATTGTGATATTTTGGTGCTAAATTCGTAAATACAGTAATTACTCCATAGCATTACTGCGTATTGAACTGCTTTTTCTGTCAAATTTGTTGTTAAACATGATGTTTTGGTGCTTAATTTGTAAAATCATAACCTAATTTGATGTGTAATAGGCTTTTCCTTAATCCCTCCTTATTATTCAACATATTTGCTTATCCAACGTTCTGCCGGCCCATTTATGTTGGATAAGTGAGACTCTACTGTATATATAGTAGAGTCTCGCTTATCCAACCTTCATTTTTCTAGCATTCTGGATTATCCAACACAGTCTGCCTCCGACAACTGTTTCTCTAGGCAGCAAGGACTGAACTTTTTATGGATTTAATTTCCGACAATGTTGTTGCTGTAAGTTCATTTTATGCATTTCTATCTGTATTTGTAGTCAATTTATTAGTAGCCAGTGTTTTTGTAGTCAATGTTTTCAATACATGGCAATGTTTTGGTGCTAAATTTATAAATACAGTAATTCATAAATTCATACATACAGTAATTACCACATAACGTTACTGTATATTGAGCTGCCTTTTCTATCAATTTGTTGTAAAACATGATGCTTTCGTGCTTAATTTGTAAAATCATACCATAATTTGACATTTAATAGGCTTTTCCTTAATCCCTCCTTAACATTTTTGCTTATCCAACATTCTGCCCGCCTGTTTATGTTGGATAAGTGAGATTCTACTGTATAATATATCATAATTTTCACATAATTCTTACTGTTATAAATGACATTTGGATTTCCCCCCCTTTATGCTCCTGATGTCCTGCAGTTGATTCTTGTGTAGTTTCCTCTGCAGCTTCTCCATGGGGTCCATCACGTACATCATTGTCAAGTTTTTCTTAATTAGAAACTTATCGATTTTAGTGGTAATCATGGCACCTCAACCCACAAATTGTGCACATTATAATCTTTATATAGTAGAGTCTCACTTATCCAACACTCGCTTATCCAACATTCTGGATTATCCAACGCATTTTTGTAGTCAATGTTTTCAATACATCATGACATTCATAAATACAATAATTACTACATAGCATTACTGCATATTGAACTACTTTTTCTGTCAAATTTGTTGTATAACATGATGTTTTGGTGCTTAATTTGTAAAATCATAACCTAATTTGATGTTTTATAGGCTTCTCCTTAATCTCTCCTTATTATCCAACATATTCGCTTATCCAACGTTCTGCCGGCCCGTTTACGTTGGATAAGTGAGACTCTACTGTAACAGTACCTATACTCAAACAGCTCCAGCACCCCACTTTGATAGTGACTGAATCTCTCTCTGGAGGTTTTTAAACAGAGGCTGGATAGCTATCCAAGGGTGCTTTGACTGTGTCTTCCTGTCTGGCTGAAGGAGGCTGGACTAGATGCCCTTTAGGGGTCTCTCCCAGCTGTAGTGAAGCATAGACTGCCTGGGAGTCCATAGGCATCTCCTTCTCTGGAGATTTTTGAACTGAAGCTGGATGGCTCTCTATTGGGAGGGCCTTGGATTGTGTTTTCCTGCCTGACTGAAGAAGATTGGGTTGCAGATGTTAGGCGACATATTAGTGTGTCACAACACACCATTTGGAAAGCGCTGCCTTAGCGCAAGACTTTGTAAAGCATTTTCTGCAGGGTCCACTGCATGTTGACAGATTTGTGTCAATGAATGGCGTTCAGAAAACTTTTCCTGTTACCATTTTTTTTCATAACCTTACTTACTTAGGCGATTCCTCGTAGTTCGAGGATGATTGTCTTCCATCTTGGGGATGGATCTGTAGATGGCTGAAGAGACCTGTTCTTGATCTGCATGTTCTCCCTTCCGCAGTGAGGACATTGGTTTCCAGACACAAGGCGGTCCCGGTCAGGGTTGGCTTGATGGGCCTTCCTCTTGGCACGTTTCTCCCTTAAGCCTTCCATTCGTGCCTCTTCGAACTCCACAGCACTGCTGGTCACAGCTGACCTCAAATTAGAGCGCTCAAGGGCCAGGGCTTCCCAGTTCTCAGTGTCTATGCCACAGTTTTTAAGGTTGGCTTTAAGCCCATCTTTAAATCTCTTTTCCTGCTCACCAACATTACGTTTCCCATTCTTGAGTTTGGAGTAGAGCAACTGCTTTGGGAGACGGTGATCTTTGGGCATTCAGACAACGTGGCCTTCAGTCCAGTGGAGTTGATGGCATAGGAGCATCGCTTCAGTGCTGGTGGTCTTTGCTTCCTCAAGCACGCTGACAATTGTCCGCCTGTCTTCCCAAGAGATTTGCAGGATTTTTCTGAGGCAATGCTGATGGAAACACTCCAGGAGTTGAGTGTGACATCTGTAGACAGTCCACGTTTCGCAGGCGTAGAGCAGGGTTGGGAGGACAGTGGCTTTGTAAACAAGCACCTTGGTCTCTCTACGGATGTCCCGGTCATCAAACACTCTCTGCTTCATTCTGAAAAATGCTGCACTTGCAGAGCTCAGGCGGTGTTGTATTTCAGTGTCGATGTTGACTTTTGTGGAAAAGTGGCTGCCAAGGGAGCGGAAATGGTCAATGTTTTCTAATGTGATACCATTGAGCTGTATTCCTGGCTTTGCAGAGGGATTAACTGGTGCCTGTTGGAAGAGCACTTTGGTTTTCTCGATGTTCAGTGAGAGGCCGAGCTTCTCGTATGCTTCTGCAAACCACAACATTGAGCTAAGGGGGACCCATTTGGGGTCAGGACCCACACATGAAGAAGCAGTGCCTTATGGAAGGAAAAGTAGGCTGATTTTTTGCTTGATGCAAAAAAAAAAAAAAAGTCAAACACGATTTGGGGCTGCATTCACAAAGCCATTGTTTACAAAGGCATCAGAGAGAAATAGCCTCCCTTTTGGTAATGCATAATGCTGGCGGACTGGTGTAGAATGGACATTCAGAGGGCCATTGCGACACAACTATGCATCCCAGAATTGTTAAGCCCTACTAGAGTTCAATCTCTTCAATTCTTACATCATTCTGGACAATGTAGGATCTGTGGCAAAAGGTGGCTAAGGTTAGCCCCCAAACCAGTGCCGTGTTGCAACTCTCAGTCAATACTGAGCAATGCTGGGAGCTACAGTCTGTGTCAAGGGCTGAGGTTTGCCCATCTTATTCTATGGAGAAGGTGCTGTGTCCCAATCCGGAGACCCCACCAACCCCATAAGCGGAAAGACTCACCTCGGACTCCGCATCCGCCGGACCCTCCGACTGCTTGGTGGCCAGGAGAGCCTTGAGCACCGCCTGCCATCCAAGGGCAGCCTTCCCTTCTTCAACCTGGTTCCCAGCCTCCGCTTCGAGGGCTGGCCTCTCTTTCACCGCATTGACCCAAGGGCACCAGTCGCGGTGCTGGGAGGCAGGATCAAAGACGCTCCGGGCACATGAATCCTGGAGAAGAAAAGGGAGAAAGCGGTTTCAATGGGAGAGGGCCATGGAGGGGAAAGATAGGGGAGAAATGAGGAGATAATAATAATAATAATAATAATAATAATAATAATAATAATAATAATAATTTTATACCCCGCCCCATCTCCTTGAGGGGACTCAGGGTGGCTTACATGGGGCCAGGGCCAGGGCCAGGCAACAAACAATATAAAACTCAACAGTAGAAAACAAATCAAAAACAGATAAAATCACATATACCAATAAGCAATAAACATACTTTGGTAAAAACCTGGGTTGGCTCCTAAAAGAGGAGTGGGCCAGAAAAGTGCAAATAGTGAACGACTCCCAGGATTCCATAGCACTGAGCCGGGGCAGTGTAGATGCAGCTTAAGATGAGGAAAACCCACGAAATATTCGTATTTCATCTCATAATAGTCGCCACCACGCAAGAGTTGCACACTCATTTTGAGGGTGGCAAAATTGATATTTTTGTGTTCCTTGCGTAATAGTCGCAGAACCATTTGGGGCTCAGGGTTGTTGTATGTTTTCCGGGCTGTATGGCCATGTTCTAGAAGTATTCTTTCCTGACGTTTCGCCCACATCTATGGCAGGCATCCTCAGAGGTTGTGAGGTATGGAGAAACTAAGCAAGGAAGGTTTATATATATCTGTGGGAAGTCCAGGGTGAGGGAAGAACTCCTGTCAGCTGGAGGCAGCGTAAATGTTGCAGTTAATCACCCTAATTTGCATTGAATGGCTTCATCTCTTGGCTACTTTCTGCCTGGGGGCATTCTTTGTTAACTGCCCCTAGTTCCCATGTCTCAGAGTGTTGCGTCTTATTTACTGTTCTGATTTTTGAGTTTTTTAATACTGGTAGCCAGATTTTGTTCATTTTCATGGTAATAGTCTCATGTAATAGTCGCACCCCCCTTTTCTGGTCCAAATAAAGGGATACAAAGTGGAACTATTCTGCAACGAAATGCAGAATTGAGCTCTTTTCTTTTGCTATCACGCTTCCAGAACTGTTTCAGTACAGGCAGTCCCTGAATTAAAAACATCCGATTTATAAACGACTCCTAGTAAATAACAGGGCTGTGACAACAGGAAATGAGACAAATCTACCCCTCAGAAAGAAAGGAAATCCACTCCTGGTAGAGTTACTATGATGTGATTTTAACTTTGAACATATTTTGATGAATTTTAACAGAATTTTTTTTAGTGCTGTTTGTGTTTAATTGTTTTAATTTTTGTATATTTGTGTATTTTAAATGCCGTGCTAATGCTTTTATGTCAAGCCGTCTTGAGCCCCTTTTGGGGAGATAAAGCAGGGTATAAATAAATATTATTATTGACACAAAAGACACAGTATGACACAGCAAATGAGATCTATATGCTGGATTTCGTATCACAAAATCACAAGTTGAACACTTCCCAAGTGTTTAGGACTGTGTGATGATGATATTATTATTATTATTATTGACACAACGACATTGTATGACACAGCAAACAAGATAGATATGCTGGATTTAGTATCACAAAATCACAAGTCAAACACTTCCCAAATTATTATTATTATTGTTATTATTATTATTATTATTATTATACAGCAAACAAGATAGATATGCTGGATTTCATATCATAAGATCACAAGTCGAACACTTCCCAAGTGTCTAGGACTGTGTGATGTATTTTCGGATGATGCGCGCAGATCCCAGCAGGGTGGCCTTTTGCAGTTGGCAGATTGTAATTTTGTCAATGTCTATTGCTTCCAAATGCCGGCTGAGATCTTTTGGCACGGCACCCAGTGTGCCCATCACCACCGGGACCACCTGCACTGGTTTCTGCCAGAGTCTTTGAAGTTCAATCCTGAGGTCCTGATAGCGGCTGAGTTTTTCCTGTTGTTTTTCGTCAATGCGACTGTCACCTGGGATGGCGACATCAACGAAAAACAACAACAACAACAACAACATAATAATAATAATAATAATAATAATAATAATAATAATAATTATTATTATTATTATTATTATTATTATTATTGGGGAAAGGGGTCTCCCCTGAAGCTTTTCTCTCCAATCCTTGTTTCCACAACAAGCCACATTGTTCAAAAGCCAAATCTCACAAGGACGGGAAGTGAGGTGAAACCTTCTGAACAGGACCACAGACAGCAAAGGAGCACCTGTTCTGACTTACATGCAAATTCAACTTAAGAACAAACCTACAGAATCGATTTTGCTTGTAATGTGGGAACTGTCTGTAATGCCAAACTGCAGATGCACCCAAATAGTAAAGGAACCTTTTCTCCAGCACAAGGACACTGCTAACATGTGGCCATGATGCTAAGCCATGTGCCTGGCGCATTCCCCGTGACTTCATCTCACCGTGCTGCTGGAGGAGCAGAGCCGGGCCCGCTTGGCCTTCCGGAGGGGGCTGGAGGGGACCTCCGCCCCGAGGCCGCTGATGTCTCCTTGGCCCATGCTGCGGGTGACGGGGCGGCTGCGAGGGCTGGGGACGGGGCTGGCCGACTCCGGCTCCCCGCGTTCACCGGAGCTCGTGCTGTCCCAGCTGCGCATGCGGCTGATCACGGGGGACGGGCTCTTCTCCTGCTGAGCAAAACAAGAGAGGCAAGGCACCACCATGGACAAACGAGAGCTGGCATGGGCCAACCTCGGCCCTCCCTCCAGGAGTCAAGGCTAGAGGCCTACCTGCTCCGATCCCGGCGGAAGAGTCGTGTCCCGGCTTCGGGTCATCATGCGCCGGGGGGAGGTGGGCACGGTGGGGCCGGCCTTGTCGGAGGAAGAGGAGGGGCGCCCGTCTGGAGTGGCAAGGCCTGGGGAGACCTCCGTCTCTGGCGGGGCGGACTCGATTTGGTGGAAGCCCCACAGGCCTGCCTTCCTCAGGCAGCGGCAGCAGGAGATCAGGGGGAGCTGGATGGACCCCGAAGACGGGCTGAGCCAGGAAAGAAGGCAAGAAACCCACGGCCCTCAGTAGAGCAAAGAAATCACACACTAGGCACCACGATTCAAGGAGGATTGACAATTGATAAAGGAAGTTGGAAAAAAGCTCAGACGACAGTACAACCAGAAAATGTTGCTTTCATTAGCCAGGTGGTTTACTCAATGTGAGCTGAAATGGTGGCCAGCCAACATATACCATATATACTCGAGTATAAACCAACCCGAATATAAGCCAAGGCACCTAATTTTACCACAAAAAAACTGGGAAAACATTGACTCAAGTATAAGCCGAGGGTGGGAAATTTCAAAAATAAAAATGGATACCAAAAAATTACATTAATTGAGGCATCAGTAGGTTAAATGTTTTTGAATATTTACATCAAGCTCTAATTTAAGATAAGACTAACTGATTAAATCATTATTCTCATCTTCTTCAATGTAAAGATGCTTATGTATCCTTTTAATAATAATAAATAATACATGTAATAATAATAAATACAGGAAAATAAGAAATGTAATAATAGAGTAGACTAACAAATGTAATAATAATAAGATCAGAGTGAAATAATAAATGTAATAATAATAATAATAATAATAGAGTAAAATGAATGTAATAGTAGCAACAATAATAGAGTAAAATAATAAATGTAATAATACCAATAAAAATAGAGAAAAATAATAAATGTACCATATATTCTCGAGTACAAGCTGACCCAAAAACAGTATTAATAAATAATAATAATAATAGAGTAAAATAGTAAATGTAATAATAATAGAGTAAAATGAATGTAATAGTAGCAACAATAATAGAGTAAAATAATAAATGTAATAATACCAATAAAAATAGAGAAAAATAATAAATGTACCGTATATTCTCGAGTACAAGCTGACCCAAAAACAGTATTAATAAATAATAATAATAATAGAGTAAAATAGTAAATGTAATCATACCAATAAAAATAGAGAAAAATAATAAATGTATCATATATTCTCGAGTACAAGCTGACCCAAATATAAGCCAACCAGGATCCTCACCTGAGTATAAGCCGAGGGGGGCTTTTTTAGTCCTTAAAAATGGGCTGAAAAACTAGGCTTATACTCAAGGATATACAGTAATTGTCTAATATAGAATCACAGAATCCTAGAGTTGGAAGAGACCTCACAGGCCATCCAATCCAACCCCATTTTGCTAAGAAGCAGGAAAATCGTTCAAAGCACCCCCGACAGATGGCCATCCAGCCTTGGCTTAAAAGCCTCCAAAGGAGGAGCCTCCTCCACAGTCTGGGCCAGAGAGTTCCACTGCTGAACAGCTTTCTCTCACAGTGAGGAAGTTCTTCCTCATGTTCAGGTGGAATCTCCTTTCCTGTCATGATTCTAAATGCAGTTTGAAGCTAGCTTCTGTCTGTGGTGGCTAGACAACAATCTCCCACAAAAGTGCATGAAAGAAAGCCCTTAATGCATATCTGTGGTTTGCGTAATCACCATCTGGGCCTCAAACTGATTCCATGCAAAATTGTTTTCTTCAATATTGGTTTGAAACTGCATTGAATGGTCAGTTCAGATGTGCCTTGTAAGATCTAGTCAAGCCAGGAGTGGTCTGTGAATGGGCTGGACCTCTACCTGCTTGCTTTGTCGACTTACCTGCTAGTCCAGCCGCACAGGGCCAAGACACAGGCCGTGATGTGGATCTGGAGGAGGTCCAAAGGCTTCCGTGATGGTGTTTTCTCCCCTTCTGCCTTGCAGTCCGCTTCCTCCTCAATCAGCTGCAGCAACTGGCTGATCTTCTCTTCTGTCAAAGACTGGGAAACCAGCAATAACAAAACTCAATTAATTGACACGGGCTATTAGGAATTGAATGGGAGTTGAAGTCCAAAACACCTGGAGGAGGACTAAAGTTGGCCCATACTTGCTATAGAGGATACTTTTATACAAAGAGACAACATAATAGCCATGATCTAAATATGGGAAAAGATGTTCATATTGAGGAGGGAACTAGTTTGTTTTCTGCTGCTCTGGAGACTATGGGGCTATTTTTTAATCAGTGGTTTTTACTTTTCTGTGTCCCTAGCCCTGCAAATGTGGAGGACTAATTGTACGCCTTGCAATAGTGAACATTCAGAAGATGACAACGACAACAACAACTTTATTTATATTCCGCCCTATCTCCCCAAGGGGACTCAGGGCGGATGACAGTACACATACATGGCAAACATTCCATGCCATTTTGGACAGACAGAACAGAACAGAACAGGACAGAAAGTGAGATATGTTGTGTTTCAAAGTCCAGCTCTGGTGCCTTGGAGGTTGTGCTTGGATTCAACCACAAGGGGTGCTGTTGCTCCATTCTCTATGACGAAGAGCCATCAGGACTTCCTCCTTCCTTTCAATCACCGGCATTTTATGATGTGGTAAAATACTTCCCCCGCTAAATTAGTGGTACCTAATTTCTCTACTTACAGCTCTACTGTTTTTGAACTGCTTAGGTAAACAGTGAGCAGGGCTTGACAGTCGGGTGCTCACCCCGACCGGGCTTCGAACTGGCCACCTTTTAGTTGGCAAATCTTATTACTGCTGGTGATTTACCAGCTGTGATACAGCCCAGTTCAGTGAGCTTATCCTCATCAGATGGCCCATTTGCTACATCCAACCACTTTTTTTTTTCCGTGTCAGGAGCAACCAGAGTTGTTTCTGGAGTGAGAGAATTGGCCGTCTGCAAGGACGTTGCCCGGGGGACACCCAGATGTTTTGATGCTTTACCATCCTTGTGGGAGGCTTCTCTCATGTCCCCATATGGAGCTGGAGCTGATAGAGGGAGCTCATCTGCGCTCTCCCCAGGTGGGATTCAAACCTGGCAGCCTTTAGGTCAGCAACCCAACCTTCAAGTCACAAGGCTTTTATCCCCTAGGCCACCGGAGGCTCCATCCAACCACTAAATCAGTGGTTCCCAACCTTTGGGCCTCTAGGTGTTTTGGACTTCAGCTCCCACAGTTCCTAACAGCTGGTGAGCTGGCTGGGATTTCTGGGAGTTGAAGTCCAAAACACCTGGAGGGCCCAAAGGTTGGGAACCAGTGCTTGTAATGGACTTCCTCCAAAATATAGTCTACAGCACCAGGTATTCGTTGGCAGTCTCTCATTCAAGTAACAACCAGAGCGGACCTTGCTTAGCTTCCAAGATTAGATGGGATCTGATGCCTTTAGTGTCTTGTTGTCTCGGTTGTTGCTGCTGTGTGCCTTGAAGTTGTTTGTGACCTATAGCAACCCTAAGGTGAACCTACCGCAGGGTTTGCTTGACAAGGTTTGTTAAAAAGAGACTTGCTATTGTCTTCCTCTAGGCCAGGGGTCCCCAAACAAAGGCCCGGGGGCCGGATGCGGCCCTCCAAGGTCATTTATAAGCCAACCAGGATCCTGTCACGACCCAGGCTACAGAGCACCAATAACCATACGCAGAGGCCAGATTCTAACTAATATCTTTATTAAGGAAATATTTAAGGTTAATAAAAACAAATGTAAAAGTTAGTTCAGAAGCGGACCTTTCAGGAAAGGTCAAAATTGGACCAAAAAAGCAATGTCCAATAAGAAATATTATGGTCCAAAGTTGTAATCCAATAACCGAAACACTCACTTTGCCAGGCAAAGTGAGGGGAGATGACAAGGTCCTTTAGTCCATAAACTTGAGCAAGGCTAGGAAATAACTTGATACTTGAAACAAGGCTTAAAACGTGGAACAAGGTAACTAGGAACAAGAACAAGGTCCGTGGAATAACTTGGTAAAATCCGTGGAACAAGGCAAGGATTGATCCTGGGAAACAAGGCAAAGTCCGTAGATAAACAAAGGCTGGGAAGCAAGGCGAAGGCTGGATAGCAAGGCAAGGCTTGAGCAGGAGCGAGGCTTGAATCGGAGCGCGCTGTCCAGACACAACTCGCTCCGTAGGCTGACGAATTGACTCCGCGAAGATACTCCGTGGGTAAAACACCTAAATAGAGTCTAACTTTCCCACCGAAGCAGTACTCTGGGAATCAGAAACGAAAGCTAAACTCTGAGACCAGATGTTAAACTCCTTAAAGATTCTCACGAGAAGCAGTCTTAATTGGCCACATTCTTAGCTGCAATCCTCGCACTCCTGCGCGAAGCTGAATCCAAACTTCTCTGTTGTTTACAAAACTCCCGGCGCAAGAACACGGGAGAAGTAGGTTCTGGGCTTGTTTGACATACTTCTGGGAGACAACTTTCTTGCAGGTGCAAGGTTCCCAGATCTGCCTGGGAAAGATCTGACTGAGAGGAATCCAGTTCAGACTGGGAAGGTAAAAAACCCAAGTTTTCATCTTCATCAGGAATTACAATGTCCGGAGCAGGACTACAAGGCCCATGGGTCATCACACTATCCCCCTCCTCAAGGCCCCTCCCAAACTGGGGCCCTCTCCCCGAGGCGCGAGGTCGCGGCTTGGCGGGATAGGTCTGATGAAAGCGACGGGTTAGATCAGGAGCATGGACTGTGGAGGCGTCTTCCCAAGAGCGTTCCTCAGGGCCAAAACCCACCCAGTCAATGAGATATTGTAGGCGGCGGCGGTGAAAGCGAGAATCCAAAATGTCCTCAACCTCGAACTCCTCCTCCCCATTCATCAAAACAGGAGGGGGGGCCGGTTGGTCTGTATCAGGTCGCACACCATCCGCCGGAAGGAGCAGGGAACGGTGAAACACTGGGTGAATGCGCATTGAACGCGGAAGTTGGAGTTTGAAAGTCACGGGGTTTAATTGCGCCACCACTGGATAGGGGCCAATGAAACGGGCATCTAACTTCCGGCAAGGGCGGTGGGAGGGCAGAAAGCGAGTGGACAGGAAAACCCGATCTCCTACCTTGATTTCGGGGCCCGGCTGGCGATGTTTGTCAGCGTGGCGTTTATAGTCCTCCTTGGCTTGGTCCAGTTGCTGGAGCAAAAGTTGTTGCACCGCTGTGAGTTCCTGCAGCCAATCCTCTGCTGCGGGGACTTCTGAAGTTTCAATGACAGGGGGAAAGAAACGTGGGTGGAAGCCGTAGTTTGCAAAGAACGGCGTTTCTTTTGTAGAAGCTTGAACTCCATTGTTGTAGGCAAACTCAGACAGTGGTAACAGAGAAGCCCAATTGTCCTGTTGGTAGTTTACATAACAGCGAAGATACTGCTCCAAGGTGGCATTGGTGCGCTCCGTTTGCCCATCTGTTTGAGGATGATGAGCTGAAGATAAACGAGAGTCTATGCCCAATAGTTTTTGTAGTGCCTTCCAAAAACGAGAGGTGAATTGAGAACCACGGTCTGTGACTAAACTCTTGGGCAATCCATGTAGTCTGAAAACATGTTGAAGGAATAGATCTGCAGTCTCTTTGGCCGTGGGGAGACCTTCACAGGGTATGAAATGGGCTAACTTGGTGAAAAGGTCCACCACCACTAGGATCGTGGTGAATCCACAGGAAGGTGGTAGGTCAGTGATGAAATCCACAGAAATTATTTCCCATGGGCGAGATGGGGTAGGAAGGGGATGTAGAAGCCCTGAGGGTTTCTCCCTTCTTATCTTGGAGCGCTGGCATACTGGGCAGGTGTTGACATATTTTTCCACATCTTTGCGGATCTTGGGCCACCAAAAATCCCTTAGGATCAGATGCATGGTTTTAAATAGTCCGAAATGCCCTGCTGGTTTGCAGTCATGACACAGACGAAGCGCTTTTTCCCTGCCCGGTCCGGGTGGGATATAAACATGATTTCTATAGCAAAGCAGTCCATCTTTAAGCGAAAAGGGAAAATGCAGACCTTGACGAAGTTGGTCCTGCGCCCAGGCATCTGCTTGCTGACTAGCCCTGATTTCTTGAGCACAGATGGGTCCTGGAGTAGAGGAAGTTGAACCAATGGGAGTGGATTTGGTGTTCCCCACTGTGAGCGTGGCAAAGTTCTCGGGTTGTAGTAGTTGGGATTCAAGGGTCTCCTTGCGTCCTGCAGCGTATTCCGGTTTACGTGACAGGGCGTCTGCTTGCTTGGTCTGGGCTGGGGTCACATAATGGATCTGGAAGTTGAAACGTTCAAAGAATAAAGCCCAACGTTGCTGCCTCTGATTTAGTTTGCGGGCAGTTCTTAGATGTTCTAGATTACGATGATCAGTGTGGACTTCAATGGGAAATTTGGCCCCTTCTAGCCAATGTCTCCAAGTTTCAAAGGCTGCCTTTATGGCCAGTAGTTCTTTTTCCCAAATGGTGTAATTCCTCTCTGGTGTGGTTAGTTGACGAGAGTAAAAGGCACAGGGATGGAGGTGATCTCCCACCGGTTGTAAGAGTACAGCCCCAATTGCCACATCAGAGGCGTCCGCTTGCACCACAAAAGGGGTTCCAGGATTTGGGTGCTGTAGAATTGGCTGGGAGGTGAATAGTTTCTTTAGTTGCTGGAACCCTTTCTCTGCTTGATCAGTCCAGCGGAAAGGCTGCTTTCCACGGATGCAGCTAGTGATGGGGTCGGACCAGCGGGCAAAATCTGGAATGAACTTGCGGTAATAGTTCGCGAACCCCAAGAAACGCTGCACCTCTTTCTTGTTAGTTGGCGCCCGCCATTCCAATACTGCTGAAACCTTGGCTGGATCCATGGAAAGCCCTAGAGGCGAGATGCGGTAACCAAGGAAATCTACCTCTTGTAGATCAAAGGCGCATTTTTCCAGCTTGGCATAAAGTCCATGATCCCGCAATCGTTGTAACACCATTTTGACGTGGTTCTCATGTTCTGATTGTGATCTAGAAAACACCAAAAAATCGTCCAGGTAGATTATCAAGAACCTGTCTAGATAGTCCTGAAAAATGTCATTGACAAAATGCTGGAACGTTGCGGGAGCTCCGCATAAACCGAAATTCATAACTCGGGACTCGAATAATCCGAATTTGGTCTGGAAGGCGGTCTTCCACTCGTCCCCTTCCCTGATGCGAACTAAGTTGTAAGCCCCCCGAAGATCCAGCTTGGTGTAAACCTTGGCTCCTCGAAGCCGATCCAGTAGATCCGAGATTAAGGGCAGGGGATAGCTGTTCCGCTTGGTGATATTGTTCAATGCTCTGTAGTCCACCACCAAGCGTAGTTCCCCTGACTTCTTCTTCACAAACATCACTGGGGAGGCGGCTGGGGATTGAGAGGGTCTGATGAATCCCTTGCGAAGGTTTGTCTCTAGGAATTCCCTGAGAGCTTCTTGCTCTGGTTCAGTCAGGGAGTAGAGATGCCCTCGCGGGATCGGGGCCCCCTCCACCAAGTCAATGGCACAGTCATAAGGTCTATGTGGGGGTAATTTTTCGGCTTCTTTCTCATTGAATACATCCCAATACTCGGAGTACTTCTTTGGCAAGGTGATGATGGGCTCGGTGTCTGTGGCATGGCAGACCTTGGCTACGAGGCAATGGTTTTGGCAGTACGGTGAAGCAAACTGCAGTTCTCTGTTGGACCAGGAGATGTTAGGGTCGTGGAGAGTCAGCCATGGAATTCCCAAAATCACAGGGAAATGGGGGACCTCGGTAACAAAGAAGGAAATCTCTTCCATATGTTCCCTTATCCACATCCTGGTGGGTTCCGACCACTGACTTACGGGGCCCGTCTTGAGGGGGCGGCCGTCTATGGCTTGCACCACACGGGCATTCTTGAAATCATGATATTGTAATCCCAGAGAGTCGGCATACTCTCTATCAATGAAATTGTTGGTAGCTCCAGAGTCTATCATGGCGTGGATCATGACGGGTCCCCTTTTTGCTGACCATAATGTGACCACGAGAAGGAACAGGACCCCGGTTGGCGGCTCTTGAATGGATTTTTTGACCGGGTTGGCGAGCCTCTCTACACCCGGTCGTTGGCTTCCCCCGCCGGCTGTGTGCCAGTCGGCTCAGACGCCTTCGTCTCCGTGGAGGACGCCGCCGCAAGACGGGCGGCCGGCTTCCCTTTGGCTGGGCACTCTCTGGCGAAGTGGCCCCCGTTCCCGCAGTACCAACAGAGGTTTAAGCGTTGACGACGGGCCTTCTCGGCGGCATCTAGTCTGGGACGCACATTGCCCAACTGCATCGGCACCTCCTCGCCTCCTCTGGGGTATGGGGTTGGCGGTGGGGGTCTCCACACTGGACGTGGCTGAACGCTGGCGGGAGCGGGGGGTTTTGCCCCGGCTCTACTGCCCTGGCCTCGTACCCACTGTTTCCTGTTGGCAATCATGACTTCAGCCCGTAAACATTGATCAATGAGTGCCTCGAGGGTCTGGGGAGGATCCACCTTGGAGATTTCTTCCAGCATTTCAATGTTGAGACCCTCCCGGAATTGTCCTCTGAGGGCTACATCGTTCCAGCCGGTGTTGTGGGCCAGCACTCGGAACTCGGCTATATACTGAGACATAGGTCTGTCTCCTTGGAAAAGGCGACGGAGTTTGTGACCGGCTGCCTCCAAATTGTCCTCGATTCCCCAAGTCTCCTTGAGGTGGTCCAAGAAGTGTTGCGCTGATCTTAGGTGTGGAGAGGCTTGGTCGAACAGTGCCGTCGCCCAATTGGCCGCTGGCCCGTCTAGAAGACTGTAAACCCACGCCACTTTGATGTCTTCTTGGGGAAACTCGGCATCACGGGCCTCTAGATAAGCTTGACATTGGCGACGGAAAACATGAACCTTAGAAGCTTCTCCAGTAAACTTGGTAGGCAACGCCATGGCCGGGAGGCGGATTCCGCGCTCCCGCAAGCCCTTTATTTCTCCATCCTGGGCGTTGAGTCTGTCGCGGATGCGATCCACTTCGTCCTTGCTGATGGTGTAGCTCAGTGGCTGTCCACCGGGCACGGTTCCGGTAGACATTCTGGCCGAGGTTAATTGGTGCTTAGGGTGGCGGAGTCAAACTGTCACGACCCAGGCTACAGAGCACCAATAACCATACGCAGAGGCCAGATTCTAACTAATATCTTTATTAAGGAAATATTTAAGGTTAATAAAAACAAATGTAAAAGTTAGTTCAGAAGCGGACCTTTCAGGAAAGGTCAAAATTGGACCAAAAAAGCAATGTCCAATAAGAAATATTATGGTCCAAAGTTGTAATCCAATAACCGAAACACTCACTTTGCCAGGCAAAGTGAGGGGAGATGACAAGGTCCTTTAGTCCATAAACTTGAGCAAGGCTAGGAAATAACTTGATACTTGAAACAAGGCTTAAAACGTGGAACAAGGTAACTAGGAACAAGAACAAGGTCCGTGGAATAACTTGGTAAAATCCGTGGAACAAGGCAAGGATTGATCCTGGGAAACAAGGCAAAGTCCGTAGATAAACAAAGGCTGGGAAGCAAGGCGAAGGCTGGATAGCAAGGCAAGGCTTGAGCAGGAGCGAGGCTTGAATCGGAGCGCGCTGTCCAGACACAACTCGCTCCGTAGGCTGACGAATTGACTCCGCGAAGATACTCCGTGGGTAAAACACCTAAATAGAGTCTAACTTTCCCACCGAAGCAGTACTCTGGGAATCAGAAACGAAAGCTAAACTCTGAGACCAGATGTTAAACTCCTTAAAGATTCTCACGAGAAGCAGTCTTAATTGGCTACATTCTTAGCTGCAATTCTTGCACTCCTGCGCGAAGCTGAATCCAAACTTCTCTGTTGTTTACAAAACTCCCGGCGCAAGAACACGGGAGAAGTAGGTTCTGGGCTTGTTTGACATACTTCTGGGAGACAACTTTCTTGCAGGTGCAAGGTTCCCAGATCTGCCTGGGAAAGATCTGACTGAGAGGAATCCAGTTCAGACTGGGAAGGTAAAAAACCCAAGTTTTCATCTTCATCAGGAATTACAATGTCCGGAGCAGGACTACAAGGCCCATGGGTCATCACAGATCCTCACCTGAGTATAAGCCGCAAACCCTCCAAGGCCCCCACCCTCAGTTTTATAATATAATATTTTTATATCAGTTTTAATAATGTAATATATTGTATATACATATAATATTGATAATAATATTATGTTATACAATATAATACTAATAGTAATACCATATAATAATATTAATTATATGTTATATATTACATATTATATAATAGTATAGTGGTATAGTTCAATATAGTAATATATAATGCTAATATTGTGTTATGCTAATAATGTAATATATTGTATGTACATACAGCTGCTCTGAGTCCCCTTCAGGGTGAGAAGGGTGGGATATAAATGCAGTAAATAAATGCAGTAAATAAATAATTAATTTTAGACTTAGGCTCAGTCAAAGTCTGAAATGACTTGAAGGCACACAACAACAACAATCCTAATTAACTTGACTATCTCATTGGCCAGTAGCAGGCCCACACTTTCCATTGAAATCCTGATAGGTTTATGTTGGTTAAAATTGTTTTCATTTTTAAATATTGTATTGTTTTTTCATTGTTGTTGTTGTTGCACTACAAATAAGACATGTGCAGTGTGCATAGGAATTTGTTTTGTTTTTTTCAAATGATAATTCGGCCCCTCCACAGTCTGAAGGATTGTGGACCGGCCCTCTGCTTCACAAGTTTGGGGACCCCTGCTCTAGGCTGAGAAACAGCCCAGTGAGTTTCATGGCTGATCAGCCTTTATCTAATATGAGTAGATTCAGAACATACTGAAGTATGGCATTGCCTATGGAACTGTTAATGTGGGATTTGTGTATTAGTAGTGTTTAAATGCAATTTGTGTCTTGCCTGTATTGCATACTGATTGCATCATCCAGAGTGTACTATAGTCTGGAAAGAGTTAATTGCTAAGAAGCTGTGATGTCCTTGATGTGTGGCTGGAACTGGGGAGTGTCCAGACATAAGTGTGTGCGCATTGCTGATTGCATCAGTTCAGATCTGTTCTAAATTGAGTTGAATGCTGTCTGCTGAGTCCTGTGTCCATTGTCTGCAAGTCTATTTGTCTTTATTACTGCTTTCAGTAAAACTTGTATATAGTTTTACCATCGGTTCTGATGTCTCTTCGTTCAGCGTTCCACTGACTCCATCCATCTGCTGCTGCGCTGCGTAAATTACTCTGACAGGATCTTCTGAATGGCTTGGTTTTGAGCATGGTTGGGGAAAATTCAGTTTTGGACTCCGCTACATAGTAGTTAAGTGGGAGTACAAACCACCCCCACCCCCGCCACATGACTTAGAATTTAAATGCTTAGAATTTAGCCTTATGTTAGCACTGAAATTCTAATAGTTATTGTCTGAAAATTATTTTTTCAGAATCACTTAGGATGTTTTCTTATTCAATGCTAGAGATTTCAGTCACTGAACACACAAAATATGAAAACAACCTATAGAGCCCCTAAGTATGTGCAGATGTTGCTAACCAAACAATTGATCCAATCAATTTAACCACTTTTCCCAATTTCCATCCTTACTCCTCTCCCTCACCTGTAAAGGAACCTAAGAATTAAGGAAACACAATGGAAAATACTAACACAATGGTATGGAACCCCTGATCAACTAGCCCTTATTACCAAAAGCGCAACAAAATTGTGTTGCTATAAATGTGATGAAGCAGGACCCTTTATACATATGTGGTGAGACTGGCAAGGCACAAAAATTGTATAGGAAAATAAAGGGTGAAATGGAAGAAATATCTGAGCTAAATATAGAGTTGGATAAAAACTTGTTTTTATCATGAAAATGGAAGGAAAAGGTTGTAATGAAGACTGGGCAGATATTATAACATATACGATAGGAGCAGCTAAAGCAATGGTTGCGCCAGGATGGAAAGAGGACAAAAATGGAAAATAGAAACATGATACAAATATTTAGCAGAGTTTATGCTACAGGATTATATCACTGAAAGGAAAAATAAATATATAAACAAATATCCTAGGGGAACTGGGCCTTGAACTGGAAAGAACTGACTGCCAAAGCGAAGGGAAAAAGAAAATACAGTAGAGTCTCATTTATCCAAGACTCGCTTATCCAAGCTTCTGGATTATCCAAGCCATTTTTGTAGTCAATGTTTTCAATATATCGTGATATTTTGGTGCTAAATTCGTAAACACAGTAATTAGAACATAACATTACTGCGTACTGAACTACTTTTTCTGTCCAATTGATGTTTTTTCTGTCCAATTTGTTGTATAACATGATGTTTTGGTGCTTAATTTGTAAAATCATAACCTAATTTGATGTTTAATAGGCTTTTCCTTAATTCCTCCTTATTATCCAAGATATTCGCTTATCCAAGGTTCTGCCGGCCCATTTAGCTTGGATAAGTGAAACTCTACTGTACAAGGAACTAAATCAGTCCATTTCCATGATCCAACAAATAGAATTAAAGGTAAAATTAAATCACAACTATTCCTGGAAGAGGGGGGATAAGGAGATAGGCATAAGTAGGAGACTAAGATGGAACTACCCTGTTTCCCCGAAAATAAGACATCCCCGAAAAATAAGACCTAGTAGAAGTTTTGCTGAATTGCTAAATATAAGACCTCCCCTGAAAGTAAGACCTAGCAAAGTTTTTGTATAGAAGCAGGCCAAGCGCCTGTCAAACAGAACACCAGAGCATGCAGGATTTGTACATGTACATACCATAGAGTGTTGTACATGGAAATAATGGTAGTAAGAAGAAATTCTTGATAGGATTCACAGTTTGTCTGGTTATGCTGGTTTGTGATGACAACTATTGTACATTATATAATAAATGTTCATTTTTTGTTCAACAATAAATGTGAATTCTTCTTCATGGAAAAATAAGACATCCCCTGAAAATAAGACCTAGCACATCTTTGGGAGCAAAAAATAATATAAGACACTGTCTTATTTTCGGGGAAACACGGTAGAAAGGAGTGGAAGTTGAGTTATACCACATGTACAGTAGAGTCTCACTTATCCAAGCCTCGCTTATCCAAGCCTCTGGATAATCCAAGCCATTTTTTAGTCAATGTTTTCAATATATCATGATATTTTGGTGCTAAAGTCATAAATACAGTAATTACAACATAACATTACTGCGTATTGAACTGCTTTTTCTGTCAATTTTGTTGTATAACATGATGTTTTGGTGCTTTATTTGTGAAATCATAACCTAATTTGATGTTTAATAGGCTTTTCCTTAATCCCTCCTTATTATCCAAGATATTCGCTTATCCAAGCTTCTGCTGGCCTGTTTACGTTGGATTAAGCGAGACTCTACTGTACAAGGAACTAAATCAGACTATTTCCATGATCCAACAAATAGAATAAAAGGCGAAACTGAATTACAGCTATTTTGAGAAGGGGGAAATAAAGAGATATGCATAAGTAGGAGACTAAGATGGAACTAGAAAGTAGTGGAAGTTGAGTTATACCACATGTACTCGTAATCAACCTTGTATTGGTTGATTTTGTTTCTTTAATAGTTCTGTAATATATTGGTGACATGTTATGATTGAGCCTCATGGCTCTGTTACTGACAGACGTGGGCGTAAGACTCCTCGAGAGTCAGATACTCTCGAGGAGCGAGAGAGAAAAAGACTGCGAGACATATTTGCAGCACCATCTGACGAAGAATCTTTCGAAGGGTTTACGGAGAGAATGGAGGAGGGGCTGGTTAGCTCAGAGGAGGATGAGATGGATTGGACTCGGGTAAGGGAGGAATTGGGTGCCACTGGCCATGATGGGACAGAAGATGAATGGGGACCTTCAGGATTAGACCCATGGCTTAGCTGGAGGGATGGGACGGGATCCACAGCTGGAGATGCTGTTGGGCGTAGTCAGAGGTGTTCCAGCTCTGACGAGGAAAGTGATGAGGAAACGCCCGGGTTAAGGAGGACAGCTGACAGTGATGAAGATTTGTAACTGGCATAAAATGGGGCTTGGGAGCAATTGCAAATTGCGTCGGGCAAGGTAATCTGGGCAAACGCTTGGGATCCGTGTGTGTGTGGGACGCTTCCCTGAAGACTTGTGTGCTTTCCTGTGCTGAGACGTAAGTTGATTGGAATCCAAGGTCAGACGGCGGGAGGGATTGTGTGGGCATTTGTTTGTGCAAACCTGTGCTTACTCTTATTAGCTTGACCTTCCGTCGTCTTTCTGACGGACGCCATCTCCTGCTTTGAGAACCCGGACTGAACTGACCACGGCTTGTCTTCCCCCCTTCTTGGACTTGGAAAAACTACAAACGTCTGCTTCTGGCTTTGATCTACGGAACGGAACTGGTCTACTCTACTTCTACAATCCTTGGCTGAATTGCTCGTGTTGGAGATCCTGTCTACTGTGTGTGTGTGGGAGCGACGCAAGTTACTCTAAGCACAGTGCTGGCAGCAGAGAGGAATCTGCTGCCAATTAGTTGCATTCTTTGTATCTTTTGTTCCTTGGCTTTCGTTCTGTTAATACCTAGGCTGAAGCAAGCAGTTTGTTTTTACCCGGATTAAACTCCGGTTTAATCCGGTTTATCTTTTGAACATTTACTTTTGTCCCTTTTTGCTTCTAAAGGCAAAAACTGCCTGGCCCTTGTGTTTTTACGGGCATTTTTGAGTTCTGTAATCTAATAAACTCTGTTACTTTGAATCTTGTGGCGTTCTGTCCTTGACAGATTGCCCGACGCCCATAAAAAGTTTATTGCAGCAATAAACCCGTCAGGAAGACGATGGATGAGTTAAGAGCCAAAGTAGACCAATTGCAAACGGCCTTTACCGTAAGCCAAACAGCTTTTGCTGTGAAAGGACATGTTTTGACTCCTGAACGCTTTGACGGAACCAGGTGCAAGTTGCCAACCTTTTTGGCACAAGTGGAGCTTTATTTTTCACAGCTCAGTGTTCATGCTTTTCCTACTGACACTAGTAAGGTGGCTTTTATTTTGAGTTTGTTGACCGGTCCCGCAGGACAATGGGCCACTAATTTAATTTTGGGAAATGACCCAGTCAAGGACAATTTGAATAATTTCAAAAAGTTGTTAACTGATACTTTTGGGGATCCTCTCCGCACGGAGAACGCTGGGTGGGCTCTGTATCGGTTGAAACAGGGAAAGGGGACTGTTTTGGATTACTTAAATAAGTTTAACCTGTATCGCCACCAGCTGGATTGGGGGGAGAATGCATTCATGCTTTTATTTACTGCCGGGTTAAGTGATATGCTCCAGAATGAATTAGCACGCTTGGAGCCGGCTGAAAGCTGGGACGCCTTAGTAGCTAAGGTGCTGCGTTTAGACGCAAGGATCGAGGCTCGTAAACACTCAAAAGCAATGTGTGCGCCACCCATGCATGTAACCAGGGCACCTGTGGTGAGGGGGGGAAGAGCCCATGGAGCTTGGGGTCTTTAAAAAACTGTCTACAGAGGAAAAGAGCCGTAGGAGGCAGCTGGGCTTGTGTTTGTACTGTGGGAATGCTGGGCATTTTGCCAAAAATTGTAATGTGAAACCTTCCCAGCTTTCGGGAAAAGGCCAGCCCTAGTGCGACGTGAGTCCAACGCACTAGGGCTCCTCAAGCAGTCAACTGAGGGGAGGAAGCATGTTTTCGTACCCATTACATTATCTGTTGGGGGAAGGGAACTTGTTTCTACTCTGGCACTGCTGGACTCAGGAGCTACGGTCTCCTATGTAGATATTGAGTTTGCTAAGAAGCATGGCATTCCTAGAGTGCGCAAGGCATGCGACGTGTGGGTGGAGGGAGCAGATGGGAGACTGCTGGAGACTGGGGTGGTTAACCAGGAAACCTCAGCAGTAACGTGGGAGGTGCAGGGAGTAACGGGAACGTTTGTGTGGGATATTACGAGCTTGCCTCGATATGATGTGATCCTGGGGATGGATTGGCTAGCTGTAGTAAACCCACAAGTGGATTGGGCAACACGTAAAGTGATCTTAAAGAGGCAGGATTGTTGCACTCTAAACGTTACTCATGCTGATATGGAGGGAGTGCCTGCTGAGTATGGGGAGTTCTCTGATGTATTTTGTAAAAGAGAAGCGGACAAATTACCACCGCACAGGCCATATGATTGCGCCATCAAGTTGGCAGAAGGTGCGAAACTGCCAGCAGGGAGGCTGTATGCCTTGACTGTACCGGAAAGGCAAGCTTTGCGGGAGTTTTTAGATGAAAATTTAGCCAAGGGGTTTATTCGCCCATCTAGTTCTCCAACTGCGGCACCAGTATTCTTTGTAGCCAAAAAGACTGGGGAACTTAGGCTGGTCTGCGACTATCGGATCCTAAACAAATACACCATTCGGGATAGGTACCCGCTCCCTTTAATCTCGGAACTGTTATCAAGGGTGCAAGGGGCTAAGGTCTTTACCAAGCTTGACCTGCGGGGGGCCTATAACTTAATCCGTATACGGGAAGGGGATGAATGGAAGACGGCATTTAACACGTGTTTCGGATGCCACGAGTTCCGAGTCATGCCTTTTGGGCTTTGTAATGCTCCTGCGGTCTTCCAGAGGTTCATGAACGATGTGTTCAGGGACCTAATTGACCAATTTTTAGTGATTTATTTGGATGATATCTTGATTTTTTCTAAGGACGAGAAAGAACATCGTCAACATGTCAAGCAGGTTCTGCACCGACTGCGGGCTAATGGGCTTTTCGCCAAGGCTTCCAAATGCGTCTTTCATGTGCCTGAAGTGGAGTTCCTAGGTCATGTAGTGTCAGGTAGGGAACTTAAAATGGACCCACATAAGGTTGACGCCGTCAACTCATGGCAGGAGCTGAAAACTAAGAAGGATGTACAAAGGTTCTTAGGTTTTGCTAATTACTACCGGGAGTTTATTCCGAATTTTGCAAAGCTCACGGTACCTTTGACGCAGCTTCTGCGCAAGAAACAGCCATTTGTGTGGGGGCGGGAAGCTCACGAGGCGTTTCTACAACTTAAGTCTAGTTTTCAATCGGACAACATACTAACCCATCCTGATGTTGACAAACCGTTCGTGGTAGAAGCGGACGCTTCTAGCTACGCGTTGGGGGCTGTATTGTCTCAGAAGGACTCCTCAGGGACCTTGCGTCCCTGTGGATTTTACTCGCGGCAACTAACACCCTTCGAGCAGAACTATACCATATGGGAGAAGGAGTTGTTGGCGATTAAGGTGGCGTTTGAGGTGTGGCGGCACTGGCTTGAAGGGGCACGGCACCAGATCGTGGTCAGATCTGATCACAAGAATTTAGAGCACTTGCAAACAGCAAAGAAGTTAAACCAGCGTCAAATCCGATGGGCTTTGTTTTTCTCCAGGTTTAACTTCAAGGTGCAGTTCGTAGAGGGGAAGGCAAACTTGCGGGCCGATGCTTTATCCCGCAAGCCGGAGTTTAAGACCAATGAGCAGGTTGTATGTCAGACCATCTTGCCTACTGCCTCTCTGTGTGTTGTAGATAATGAGCTCGGGTTACATGACCAGATCCTTGAGGCTCAGAGGGATGATGTGTGGACACAGGAGCAACTGATGCTGCTCTCAGCAGGTAACCGTACCATACTGCCGCATCTACAAGATCAAGACGGAGTATTGGTACGCAGGGGGCAGGTCTACGTACCAGTGGGGGCCCTCAGGTTGGAGGTGATTAGAGCCCACCATGACGAACCCATGGCTGGGCACTTTGGCAGATTCAAGACCGTGCAGCTCATTACCAGGAGCTATTGGTGGCCAAAGATGCGGCAAGACATTCTGCGCTTTTGTGACAGCTGCGCCGTTTGCCAGCAGAGTAAGACGCCTGTTGGGCGCCCTAGAGGGTTGTTGTCGTCTTTACCTGTTCCGGACAGGCCATGGCAAATCATTTCCATGGATTTTATTTCAGATTTGCCTAAGTCTGGGGGTTATACTTGTATTTGGGTGGTGGTGGATTTATTTAGTAAACTGGCTCATTTTATTCCTTGTTCAACCATTCCGGCGGCCCCTACGTTGGCCTTACTATTTACTAAGCACATCTATCGTTTGCACGGAGCACCCGAGGTGATTATTTCAGATAGGGCTCCGCAATTTGTGTCACGCTTTTGGAAACATTTCCATGAGTGCTTGGGGACTAAGTTAAACGTTTCTTCAGCCTTTCATCCGCAAACGGATGGACAGTCGGAACGGGTTAATGGGCTCTTAGAGCAATATCTGCGTTGTTTTTGTTTAGATCAACCCACGGCTTGGGTGAAGTGGCTACCGGTGGCGGAATTTGCTTACAACAATGCGGTGCACACATCTAGTCAGCATACGCCGTTTGAGCTAACTTATGGTTTTCACCCACGGGGAGGTGTGGCGCCGTCGACCAATGTGGTCTCTTCGGACCCTGTGTACCGCTCTACGGAAATGGCTGCATTGCATGATGTTGCCCGTCGCTTACTGCTGGAAGCTAAGGCAACGCAGAAGACTCAGGCTGACCGCCACAGGCAGGCAGGGGAGGAGTTGGAAGAAGGTGATTTGGTGTGGTTATCTTCCAAACATATTAAACAGGCTGGGGGAAAGTTTGCGCCTCGGTATTTGGGTCCCTTTCCTATCGTTAAAAAGATTTCTTCTGTTGCGTTTCGTTTGCGTTTACCGTCTAGTTTAAAGGTCCATCCAGTCTTTCATCGTTCGCTGTTGAAACTTGATACCTCTAGTCGTCGTGGTGCTATAGCGGAGGGTATCACGGCCACTTCTCCGCCATCGGGGGAGGAGGCCTTTGTGAGAGGGGATAGTGTTATGATTGAGCCTCATGGCTCTGTTACTGACAGACGTGGGCGTAAGACTCCTCGAGAGTCAGATACTCTCGAGGAGCGAGAGAGAAAAAGACTGCGAGACATATTTGCAGCACCATCTGACGAAGAATCTTTCGAAGGGTTTACGGAGAGAATGGAGGAGGGGCTGGTTAGCTCAGAGGAGGATGAGATGGATTGGACTCGGGTAAGGGAGGAATTGGGTGCCACTGGCCATGATGGGACAGAAGATGAATGGGGACCTTCAGGATTAGACCCATGGCTTAGCTGGAGGGATGGGACGGGATCCACAGCTGGAGATGCTGTTGGGCGTAGTCAGAGGTGTTCCAGCTCTGACGAGGAAAGTGATGAGGAAACGCCCGGGTTAAGGAGGACAGCTGACAGTGATGAAGATTTGTAACTGGCATAAAATGGGGCTTGGGAGCAATTGCAAATTGCGTCGGGCAAGGTAATCTGGGCAAACGCTTGGGATCCGTGTGTGTGTGGGACGCTTCCCTGAAGACTTGTGTGCTTTCCTGTGCTGAGACGTAAGTTGATTGGAATCCAAGGTCAGACGGCGGGAGGGATTGTGTGGGCATTTGTTTGTGCAAACCTGTGCTTACTCTTATTAGCTTGACCTTCCGTCGTCTTTCTGACGGACGCCATCTCCTGCTTTGAGAACCCGGACTGAACTGACCACGGCTTGTCTTCCCCCCTTCTTGGACTTGGAAAAACTACAAACGTCTGCTTCTGGCTTTGATCTACGGAACGGAACTGGTCTACTCTACTTCTACAATCCTTGGCTGAATTGCTCGTGTTGGAGATCCTGTCTACTGTGTGTGTGTGGGAGCGACGCAAGTTACTCTAAGCACAGTGCTGGCAGCAGAGAGGAATCTGCTGCCAATTAGTTGCATTCTTTGTATCTTTTGTTCCTTGGCTTTCGTTCTGTTAATACCTAGGCTGAAGCAAGCAGTTTGTTTTTACCCGGATTAAACTCCGGTTTAATCCGGTTTATCTTTTGAACATTTACTTTTGTCCCTTTTTGCTTCTAAAGGCAAAAACTGCCTGGCCCTTGTGTTTTTACGGGCATTTTTGAGTTCTGTAATCTAATAAACTCTGTTACTTTGAATCTTGTGGCGTTCTGTCCTTGACATGACAGTTATACTCTAGTTATACAATCCAATAAAATTATTTTAAAAGACCCGGTCTAGTAAACATACCATGCTTTTGAGATCTTCCGGCTTGAGGGAGGGCAGCTGAAGCTCCAGGCGGCACAGGCTGTGGAAACGCTCCAGGAAGTCGCTGAGGAGGGCAAGGGGCTCGTCCACCAGCAAGACCGAAAAGCGATCTAATGAAGGGGAAGCGGAGCAAAACGAGGCCTCATTGGGTGCATCACTCCATGATCAATGAGGCAAATGCAGCAAAACTTGTATTTCATTCTGGTGAATATTACAAATGTGGCCACATTTGGGAACCACGGGAGAAAACTCTCCCTTGGCTACTTCTCATCGCTCTTTTTCAAGTCCATAGCCATGCCATATATCAAATAATAGAAACACAGAGTAGGAAGAGACAACCAAGACTGTCCAGTCCAATCCCATTCAGCCAGGCAGGAGAACACAATGAAAGCATTCCCAACAGATGGCCAACAAGCCTCTGATTTGAAAATTTGATTATTTAATGATATAATGATATATAATAATAATATACTATACTAATATTATAATACATTGTATATACATGTAATATTAATAATAATAATATGATGTAATACAATGTAATAATAATTATAATTCACTATTATAATTGTATATTTATATTACATGCAATATTACAGTAGAGTCTCACTTATCCAAGCTAAACGGGCCGGCAGAAGCTTGGATAAGCGAATAACTTGGATGATAAGGAGAGATTAAGGAAAAGTCTATTAAACATCAAATTAGGTTATGATTTTACAAATTAAGCACCAAAACTTCATGTTATACAACAAATCTGACAGAAAAAGTAGTTCAATACGCAGTAATGTTATGTTGTAATTACTGTATTTACGAATTTAGCACCAAAATATGATATATTGAAAACATTGACTACAAAAATGGCTTGGATTATCCAGAGGCTTGGATAAGCGAGGCTTGGATTAGTGAGACTCTACTGTACTAATAATATTGCGATATAGTTGTATAATATAATATATTGTATGTATATATACTTGTAAACCGCCCTGAGTCCCCTTCGGGGTGAGAAGGGCGGGATATAAATGTCGCAAATAAATAAATAATAAATAAAACTCTAGAGGAGATCCCACCATATTCAAAGGGAGTGCATTCCCCTGTTAGATAGCTATTATCAACAAGTCCTTCCTAATGTTTAGGTGGGTGTTAATGTGGTTGTTTGTCACCTTACGTCCGTATTGGAAGAAAGACAGAATAGAGATAAAGATAACAACATCATCAACAGCAAAACCAATCTTTTTTTCCTGTAGTTCAATCTATTGCTCCATTATGTCTCAGTCTTTGGAGGAACAGAAAGTGAAGTTGTCCCTTCCTCCTCAATGTGACACTCTTTCAAATATATAAAACTGGCTCTTGTGTCCCTTTTAACCTTCTCTTCTCCGGGTTAAAATTTATTATTATTATCATCATCATTATTATTATTATTATGCCCCACATTTTCTCTCCATGAGGAGACTTACAGCGGCTATACTCAGCTTCCTCAGTCGCTCCTCAAAGGGTATCACCATTTCCAGACCTTTGACCATTTTGGCTGCCCTCCTCTGAACAATTTCCAGCTTTTCAATATCATATATTTTTCCTAAATTCAGGAAGCCCAGGTTTAGTTGGGATGTAAGAACATTGACTGGCTCTGGATTTGGATTTGACTCTGGATGACACGATTTTAATAATTGTTTTAATATTGCTGCTGATTTTTTGGTTTTAATGTACATGTTTATTTTTACTGTATGTCTGTACGTGCATGACATCACGTCACTCTGAGCCCCTGTTTTGGGGTGAGAAGGGTGGGATATAAATGGAGCAAATAATAAATAAAAAAAATAAACAAACAAACAAACAATAAAAGTGCATGTCTTTTCTTCAAAAATAGTTCAGGTTGAATATCCCTTATTTGGAATTTTTAATACCAGCATCTGGACTATTTATTTATTTATTTACTACATTTATCTGCCGCCCTTCTCACCCCAAAGGGGACTCAGAGCGGCTTACAAATTACATTCACATACAGTACATTGTATTATTGGCATAGTACAATAATAGCATTAAATTACTATATTGTACTACATCATTACATTGTAATATTATTAGTAATATTACATTTAATATATAGTATATAATTAATATTATTAAATTGTCTTATTATCAGTATTATATCGTAATACATTATAGTATTATCAATATTACATGTATATACAATATATTATTATATATTATTATAAATTATATACATACACAGTAGAGTCTCACCCAACCAAGCTAAACGGGCCAGCAGAAGCCCGGACAAGCGAACATACTGGATAATAAGGAGAGATCAAGGAGAAGCCTACCAAACATCAAATTAGTTTATGATCCCACAAATTAAGCACCAAAACATCATGCCACACAATAAATTTGACAGAAAAAGTAGTTCAATACTCAGTAATGCTACGTAATAATTACTGTATTTTGGAATTTAGCACCAAAATATCACAATGTATTGAAAACATTAACCACAAAAATGCGTTGAATAAGCAAATGTTGGACAAGTGAGACTCCACTGTATATAATTAATATTATTAAATTGTCTTATTATCAGTATTATATCGTAATACTAAGACTAAGCAAAGTGCTGCCTTCAGTCCAAACTGGGGAAGGCTCTCCCACATTGTTCTCTCACATACCTGGGCAGGGATTGTCTGGCCAAAAGCAGAACTTCTCGTGTGCCGTTGATAACGCTTTCTTCAACTCCAAACACCGCTCTTTGTCTGGAAGAGAAACACACCGCCTGAACCATGGCACCTCTCAAGACCAAGAACAATCCTAAGAAGCAGTTTTGTGTACCTGACATGACAGACTCAGAATTTCACTGCTATTGACCCTAGGTAGTATTTTTTTTTTGCCATATCTACACTTAAAGCAATAAAAAGATGCTGGTAATAATCCACCTCCAGGCTCAGAAGCAACACAACTATGGCCCCTTCCAGACAGCTGAATAAAATCCCACATTATCTGCTTTGAACTGGAATATATGGCAGTGTGGACCCAGATATGCCAGTTCAAAGCAGATATTGTAGGATTTCCTGCCTTGATATTCTGGGTTATATGGCTGTGTGGAAGGGCCCCATGCCTTCCAGTTTCTGGGGAACACATCTGTGCTAGTGTATTATGTTATGTGTTTCTGTTCTAAAGAGTTGCATGGAGGATTTTTAAAAAATGCATTTTGATATTTTTAATATTTTAATGTATAAAGTGCTTCATCGTGTCTAAATCTTACATTTTATCTGGGTTTTGTATTGCCTTAAATGTGCATTTATTTTCATATGGTTACCAGCCACCACTACTGAGAGAAAGGCAGGATATAAATGTATATAATACCCTGTTTCCCCTAAAATAAGACATCCCCAGAAAATAAGACTTAATAGAGGTTTTACTGAATTGCTAAATATAAGGCCTCCCTCGAAAGTAAGACCTAGCAAAGTTTTTGTTTGGAAGCAAGCCCAACGCTGGTTTATGATGACAACTACTGTACAGTATATAATACATGTTTATTTTTTTGTTCAACAAAAAATGTGAATTCTTCTTCATGGAACAATAAGACATCCCCTGAAAATAAGACCTAGAGCATCTTTGGGAGCAAAAATTAATATAAGACACTGTCTTATTTTCAGGGAAACACGGTAATATTTTTATCTTGCTTTCTATCTTCTTGGCAGGCATCTTGTTTATCATTGTGGGAAAAAAGATGTTGCACCTGGTAGGTCTTTGGCCCAATCCAGGGAAAGCCTACTTATGTTTCTGTCCTCTTGTTTTTCTATTACGCAATATACAGCTTTTGAATGAATGCGGTTTGATGCCAATTTAACTGCTTTTAAATGTGGAAGACCAATAAATTCACGTTACAGCTTTGCAGTCTGCACTGGTTTAATTAAAAAATAATAATAATAATGTGAAGATAGGAAAAGAGCAGAATTATAGAAATTGTGCTAATGATGTAAATATTATTGATTTCTGCTCATCTTGGATGCGGTGCTTCAATCCACACAACTGGGGATCTATCTGCACATTAATTTGAGTTATAAACTGCCGTTCTCCTTATGCAGGATCCACGTTGGCCTCCAACATTTATACAACAGGATAGGGTTAAAACATTATTTATAGAAAAATTAATGACATAGCAACAATCCCTCAAGTGGAAGATTAAAACAATATGGAAACACAGATCATAATAAAAAAGATAAAACACAATAGGTCAGGGTGGTTGTATGTTTTCCGGGCTGTGTGGCCATGTTCCAGAAGTATTCTCTCCTGACGTTTCGCCCACATCTATGGCACGCATCTTCAGAGGTTGTGAGGTATATGGGAAAACTAAGCAAGGAAGGTTTATATATATCTGTGGAAAGTCTAGGGTGAGAGAAGAACTCTTGTCAGTTAGAGGCCAGTGTGAATGTTGTAATTAGTCACCTTTGTTAGTATTAAATGGCCTTCCCAGGCTCACATCCTGGCCTGGGGGAATCCTTTGTTCAGAGTCGTTAGCTGCCCCTGATTGATTCATGTCTGGAATTCTTCTGTTTTCAGAGTGCTGCTCCTTATACTTCTGAGACATGGTCATACAGCTCGGAAAACATACAACAACCCTATTGTCCAGACTATAGCTATAAAGCAATCTATTACTACTACTACTACTACAGTAGACATTGGCATCACGAAAATGACAAAGAGATCCAACAGTTAATTGATAAGAAAAGGAACATGGCCATATAGCCCGGAAAACATACAACCACCCTGTGATTCTGACCATGAAAGCCTTCGACAACACACAATAGGTCCTTTAGCCTTCTCTGCAAGAGAGTGCCGGTGCCCTACCAAGCTACAACTCCCATGATTCCATAGCATGGCAGTTGAAATGGTGCCAAACTGCATTAATTCTACAATATAGATGCATTGCAACTTTCCAGTTTCATTGGGCACTGCTTACAAGCATTCAAGGGCATCTTCCCAGTCATAAGGGCTAGAAACTTGATTTCATTAAAAAAAAAACCGGCAGTTTGCAGAATGTTCCTGACTCTACCCAAATGCCACATTCGCCTGGCACAATGACAAGCTTCTGCAACAAACAGAGCGTGCGCTGGGCCTGCTTTTCAATTGGAACAACACCAGGCCTTGTGATGGTTCTTACATTTGCTGAAGTCGAAGGCTAGTTGCAAACTGGCGCAGAGGTAGGCCTGGCAGCTGGCGCACTTGAGCATGTCGCACTCGGTGTTGGTCCACCCATACTTGGCACAGATCAGGGGAGAGAGCTCGTGGGGTTTGCCTGCCCACTTGAGGGAGTGACGGCGTTAAGGAATGGGAAACAGAGATGCTTCAAAGAGGGCCGGCGTTACAACAGGGACTCCATTTTCGCAGAGGCCTGAGTGCAGGACCCCTGAGAGAATGCGAAAATGTAAAAACATCTCTCTTTTACCCTGAGAAAACACCTCTCTATGAATCTCTAGGTCCTCCAAGGTGAGTCCACGGTCAACGTCCACTAAAGATTCCAAGATGACATGGATTTTTACGGAATTTCTTAATACCAAAGATATATAATTCCGTTTTAATATTTGTAAATTTTAAAATGTATTGAGATGCTTTGAATGTGAGCCGCTTTGAATCTTCTTATAGAGATAAAAAGCAGGGTATAAACTTACATATTACTAATAATAATAATACATTCTAATATTAATAGTAGATACATAGCTACTTTGAGTCTCCTTGTGGGGAGAAGAAACAGGTTATAAATAAACAAACAATCAAACATAAAATAACAATAATAATATTCTAATATTAATAATTGTTTTATTGCTCTGTTACTGTTATTTGTTTGTTTTACCGGGCCAGGGCCCATGTAAGCCGCCCCGAGTCCCTTCGGGGAGATGGGGCGGGATATAAAAATAAAGTTATTATTATTATTATTTTATTATGACACAGCAAACAAGATAGATATGCTGGATTTCATATCACAAAATCACAAGTCGAACACTTCCCAAGTGTCTAGGACTGTGTGATGTATTTTCGGATGATGCGCGCAGAATATTATTATTATTATTATTATTATTATTATTATTATTAAAGATACGTAGCTGCTTTAAGTCCCTGTGGGGACAAGAAGCAGGTTATAAACAAATAAACGTAAAATAACAATAGTAATAATACATTCTAATATTAATAGGAGATACATAGCTGCTTTGAGTCTCCTTGTGGGGAGAAGAAGCAGATTATAAATAAATAAACATAAAATAACAATAATAATAATAATGCATTCTAATATTCATAGTAGATACATAGCTGCTTTGAGTCTCCTTGTGGAGAGGAGAAGCAGATTATAAATATATAAACATAAAATAACAATAGTAATAATACATTCTAATATTAATAATAAATACATAGCTGCTTTGAGTCTCCTTGTGGAGAAAAGAAGCATATTATATAAACATAAAGTAACAATAATAATAATACATTCTAATATTAATAATAGATACATAGCTGCTTTGAGTCTCCTTGTGGAGAGGAGAAGCAGATTATAAATATAAAAACATAAAATAACAATAATAATAATACATTCTAATATTAATAATAGATACATAGCTGCTTTGAGTCTCCTTGTGAAGAGGAGAAGCAGATTATAAATATATAAACATAAAATAACAATAGTAATAATACATTCTAATATTAGTAATAAATACATAGCTGCTTTGAGTCTCCTTGTGGAGAAAAGAAGCATATTATATAAATATAAAGTAACAATAATAATAATACATTTTAATATTAATAATAGATACATAGCTGCTTTGAGTCTCCTTGTGGAGAGGAGAAGCAGGTTACAAATAAATAAACATAAAATAACAATAATAATAATGCATTCTAACATTAATAATAGATACGTAGCTGCTTTAAGTCTCCTTGTGGGGAGAAGAAGTAGATTAGAAATAAATAAACATAAAATAACAATAGTAATAATACATGCTAATATTCATAATAGATACATAGCTGTTTTGGGTCTCCTTGTGGGAAGAAGAAGCAGGTTATAAATAAACAAACATAACAACATAGACTCAGTGAACAGTAGAAAAGGATATGGTGAATGTTTCTACTCTGTTGAAGTAGGCTTCTTTGCTGGTGGCTTCAAAAGGCAGCTCTTCGGTTTTGGGAGATCCATTTGCCGCTTCATATAAGGCAGACAAATCCTTCCTGAAATGCAAGAAGCCATAAAACATGATAAAATTCCTATTCATGGCAGGAACAAAAACTAGTTTCCCTTTTTAAAAACTCTACAATTATCCAATAAAGATCACCCAACAATCTGGCCCAGCTGAGCCAGGATTTTTACATACGACAGTAACAATCCCTTGTTGAAACAAATGTATTTGGTGTTTGTAATTCCTGGAAATACAGAAAAAGAGAAGTCAAGTAGGTTTTTGAGACTTGGTAAGTTTAGCTCAGGTTCAGTCATATATATGATACTATTGTCAAGCCATGGCTATATTTAATACCTCCATTCAGACACTAGACTCCTATGGATGCGGCCTAGAATTGTATTGGCCTTTTTAGCAGCCGCATCACACTCTTGATTCATGTTAAGCTTCCCAGGTCCCTTTGACATCTACTGTTTTCAAGTTGGGTTTCATTCATCCATAACCAGTAGTTTTCCCCTTAATATAGGCACTAGAGACTCCAGTGAAGGTTTAAAGGGCATGCTTATCAAGTTTGCAGATGCAACCAAATTCGGAGGAAGAGCTAATACTCCAGAAAACAGGGTCAGAATTCAAAGTGACCTTAACAGAGAGTTTATTGGCCAAAAGCAACACAATGAATTTCAAGAAGTATAACCGTAAGATACTACACTTGGGCAGAAAAAAATAAAATGTAAAGATACAGACTGGGAGGTGCTGGCTCGACAACAGTTCATTTGAGAAAGATTTTGGAATCTTTGTGGAGAACAACCTGAACTTGAGCCAAGAGTGTGATGCAGCAGCTGGAAAAGTCAATGGGATTTTGGGCTGGATCAGAAGGAGTCCAGTGTCCAGATCAAGGGAAGTCATGGCACCTCTCTATTCTGCTTTGGTCAGACCTCTTTACCTGGAATAATACTGTGCCCAATTCTGGGCAAAACAATTTTAAAAGTGATATTGACTCTAAGCTGGAAGGTGAACTAAGGAAGAGGGAGAGTAAAAGGATCAAAGGTCTGGAGACCATGAATAATCCCTCTGAGGAGCTTCTTAAAAAACTGGGTCTGTTTATCCCACAGAAGAGAAGGTTGAGAGGAGCCTTGTATAAATATATGAAAGAGTGTCATAAGGAAGACGGGGAGGCTTGTTTCCTGCTGCACTTGAAACTAGGATTCAGAGCAATGGGTTCAAATGACAGGGAAGGAGATTCCACCTGAACATTAGGAAGAACTTCTTGACCGTAAGGAGCTGTGTTCAGCGGTGGAACTCTCTGCCTCAGAGTTTGGTGAAAGCTCCTTCCTTGGAAACTTTAAAACTGATACTGGATGGGCACCTGTCAGGAGTGCTTTGATTGTGCCTTTCCTACATGGCAGAAGGAGGTTGAACTAGATGGCCCATGAGGTCTCTTCCAACTCTGTTATTCTATGATTCTATGGATGCTTCCTAGGCTCGCATTGGCCTTTTTCGCTGCAGCATCACACTATTGGCTCACGTTCAGTCATATATTAAAACAGTGGATGTGGCTCTTAGTGAGACATGCCGTATTATCACAGGATGTCTATGCCCTACACTACTAGAGAAATTAGACTGTTTATCTGGTATTGCACCACCTGACACCTGCTGGGAAGTAGCAGCCAGCAATGAAAGGACCAAGACATCGACATCTCTGGCCCATTCGCTGTTCGGATATCAGCCAGTACGTCAACGCCTTAAATCAAGAAATAGTTTTTTAAGATCTACAGAGATACTTGCAGGAATGCCTTAGCAAGCAAGAGTCCAAAAGTGGCAGGCTAAAACCTGAAACCTCAATCAGTGGCTGAGACTGGATGAGAAACTCCCTCCTGGGCGCACAGAAGACTGGGTGACTTGGAAGGCACTGAACAGACTGCGCTCTGGCACCATGAGGTGCAGAGCCAACCTTAAGAAATGGGGCCACAAAGTGGAGTCCACGACATGCGAGTGTGGAGAAGGGCAAGCCACAAACCACCTATTACAATGCAGTCTGAGCCCTGCCACATGCACAATGGAGGGCTTTCTTATAGCAACACCAGAGGCACTCCAAGTGGCCAAAGACTAGTCAAAGAACATTTAGTATAAGGCCATGTTTCTAACTTTGTGTTTTTAGATACAAGGTGCAGGTGATGACCTATAAATCCCTATATGGCTCAGGCCCAGCCTATCTCCGTGATTGCATCTCCCCCTATGAACTGGTGTGTGCACTAAGATCTTCCAGGAGGCCCTCCTCTCGCTCTGGCTGCCGTCACAAGCACGGTTGATGGGGAAAAGGGAGAGGCCTTCTCGGTGGTGGCTCCCTGGCTCTGGAATGCCCTTCCCAGAGAGATCAGACAAGCCCGCTCTCTATCCTTGTTTCGTTAGGATCTGAAAACCTGGAGGTATCAGCAGATCTTTGAGTAGAGCTCCCTAAGCCCTCCTGGCTATGCTCTCACTTAGCATTTTACTCACTTCCTTGCCCACTCTGTACTGTTGCATCTGACATGCCTAGCACTTTATAGTTGGCCACCCCAACGCTCCAATGTTGAATCCTAGTCACTGTATCTGGGTTTATTGATGGAGTTTTTGTCATTAGGTTTTAAGTCTTTGTTAACCGATTATATGCCTTATGCATATCTGTTCATGTGGCATTATGTCCTAATTGCTGTATGGTTTTAACCTGTTGTATTGGAAACCGCCCTGAGTCCCTTAAGGAGATCATAGAATCATGGAATTGTAGAGTTGGAAGAGACCTCACAGGGCATCAGTCCAAACCCATTCTGCCAAGAAGCAGGAAAATCTCATTCAAAGAACCCCCAACAGATGGCCATCCAGCCTCTGCTTCAAAGCCTCCAAGGAAGGAGCCTCCACCACACTCTGGAGCAGAGAGTTCCACTGCCGAACAGCCCTTCTCACAGTGACAAAGTTTTTTCTGATGTTCAGGTGGAATCTCCTTTCCTGACGTTTTAAGCCGTTGTTCCGCGTCCTAGTCTGCAGGGCAGCAGAAAACGAGCTTGTTCCCTCCTCCCTATGACTTCCTCTCACATATTTGTACATGGCTATCATGTCTCATCCTTCTCTTCTGCAAGCTAAACATGCCCAGCTCTTTAAGCTGCTCCTCATAGGGCTTGTTCTCCAGACCCTTCATCATTTTAGTCGCCCTCCTCTGGACGCTTTCCAGCTTGTCAACATCTCCCTTCAACTGCGGTGCCCAAAATTGGACAAAGTGTGATTCCAGGTGTAGTCTGACCAAGGCAGAATAGAGGGGGAGCATAACTTCCCTGGATCTAGACGCTATTCCCCTATTGATGCAGGACAGATAGGGTGGTATATAAATAAAATTGTTGTTGTTTGACACAGCAAACAAGATAGATATGCTGGATTTCGTTGCACAAAACCACAAGTCGAACACTTCCCAAGTGTCTAGGACTGTGTGATGTATTTTCGGATGATGCGCACAGATCCCAGCAGGGTGGCCTTTTGCAGTTGGCAGATCGTAATTTTGTCAATGTCTATTGTTTCCAAATGCCGGCTGAGATCTTTTGGCACGGCACCCAGTGTGCCCATCACCACCGGGACCACCTGCACTAGTTTCTGCCAGAGTCTTTGAAGTTCAATCTTGAGGTCCTGAGAGCGGCTGAGTTTTTCCTGTTGTTTTTCGTCAATGCGACTGTCACCTGGAACGGCGACATCAATAATCCAAACCTTTTTCTTTTCCACAACTGTGATGTCTGGTGTGTTGTGTTCCAGAACTTTGTCAGTCTGGATTCGGAAGTCCCACAGTATCTTTGCGTGCTCATTTTCCAATACTTTTGCAGGTTTGTGATCCCACCAGTTCTTTGCTGCTGGGAGGTGGTACTTGAGGCATAAGTTCCAATGGATCATTTGGGCCACATAGTTGTGCCTCTGTTTGTAGTCTGTCTGTACAATTTTCTTACAGCAGCTGAGGATATGATCAATGGTTTTGTCAGCTTCCTTGCAGAGTCTGCATTTTGGGTCATCAGCTGATTTTTCGATCTTGGCCTCAATTGCCTTTGTCCTGATGTCTTGCTCCTGGGCTGCAAGGATCAGGCCTTCTGTCTCCTTCTTCAGGGTCCCATTCGTGAGCCAGAGCCAGGTCTTCTCCTTATCAGCTTCAATTTTGTCAATGAACTTTCCATGCAATCTTTTGTTGTGCCAGCTATCAGCTCTAGTTTGTAGTGCGGTTTTCTGTCTGCTGTGCTTTGAGGAGTTTCTGATTTTTGACTTCAACCAAAGCAGGTTCTTCACTTTGCTTTCCATATTCTGCCAGGGCATGTTCTTCTTCTTTGACTGCTTGTTTTACTTGTAAGAGTCCTCTGCCCCCTGATCTTCTAGGTAGATATAGCCGGTCAACATCACTGCGAGGGTGCAGGGAATGATGAATGATCATAAGTTTTCTTGTTTTTCTGTCCAAATTGTCCAGTTCTGCCTGTGTCCAGTTTATAATGCCAGCAGTATATCTTATGACAGGTATGGCCCAGGTGTTTATGGCAACACCACTCCATTGAGCTTGCTTTTGAGAATTTTTCTGATCCTTTGTGTGTAGTCTTTACTGACCACAGTTTTCACATGTTCATGCTTGATGTTGTCCAGCTGTAATATGCCCAGATATTTATAGGCCTCTGGCTGGATATTAATAACATTATTATTACTACTATTATTATTATTTATACTCTCAGAAAGGTTGCAGGTTCAAACCCCGGGAGCGGCGGCAGCGACTGCTGTTAGCTCCAGCTCCTGCCAAACTAGCAGTTCAAAAACATGCCAATGTGAGTAGATCAATAGGTACCGCTCCGGCGGGAAGGTAACGGTGCTCCATGCAGTCATGCCAATGGCCACATGACCTTGGAGGTGTCTACGGACAACTCCGGCTCTTCGGCTTAGAAATGGAGATGAGCACCAACCCCCAGAGTCGGTCACGACTGGACTTAACGTCAGGGGAAACCTTTACCTTATTATTATTATTGTTGTTGTTTTGTTGTTATTGTTATTATTATTATATGTGTTGTCAAAGGCTTTCATGGCCGGAATCACAGGGTTGTTGTGTGTTTTCCGGGCTGTATGGCCATGTTCCAGAAGCATTCTCTCCTGACGTTTCGTCCACATCTATGGCAGGCATCCTCAGAGGTTGTGAGGTATTTGGAGAAACTAAGCAAGGAAGGGTTATATATCTGTGGACGTTCCTGGGTGGGGGGAAGAACTCTTGCCTGTTGGAGGCCAGTGTGAATGTTGTAATTAATCACCATTGTTAGCATTGAATGGCCTTGCAAACTTCACATCCTGGCCTGGGGAACCCTTTGTTCATAGAATCATAGAATAGTAGAGTTGAAAGAGACCTCATGGGCCATCCAGTCCAACCCCGCATTCAAAGCACCCCAGACAGATGGCCATCCAGCCTCTGCTTAAAAGCCTCCAAAGAAGGAGCCTCCACCACAGTCCGGGGGAGAGAGTTCCACTGCCGAACAGCCCTTCTCACTGTGAGGAAGTTCTTCCTGATGTTCAGGTGGAATCTCCTTCCTTTCCTGTAGTTTGAAGCCATTGTTCCCTTGCGTCCTAGTCTGCAGGGCAGCAGAAAACAAGCTCCCTCCCTCCTCCCTATGACTTCCCTTCACGTATTTGTACATGGCTATCATGTCTCCTCTCAGCCTTCTCTTCTCCTTCTTCTTCTTCAGAATTATTACCTGCCCCTGATTGATTCCTGTCTGGAATTCTTCTGTTTTCAGAGTGTTGTTCTTTATTTACTGTTCTAATTTTGGAGTTTTTAAAAAAAATAATGGTAGCCAGATTTTGTTCCTTTTCATGGTTTCCTCCTTTCTGTTGAAACTGTCCACATGCTTGTGGATTTCAATCATTATTATAACTTGTACCCTCGGTTCGCTTCTGATGTGATCAATAAATAGCCACATATCTTACTATTGCCAGGCCATGGCTGTATTAAATTCCTCCATTAAGACAGTACTAGGCTCCCCTGGTGTTGTGACTGCGCCTTCGGGGATTATGGTTGATGGGGATGGAATTCGAAGAGGAAGAAAAAACCCTCGTGATGAGGGTTCACTGGAGGAGTTGCGCAGGAAGCGACTTAGAGAGCTATATGGGGGATCTTCTGAGGAAGATTCAGATGGGGAGATGGATGCTGAGGAACAGGTGGTGGCTGGGGAAGCGGGCACTGAATGGGCACAGCCACCGGAGATGTCTGGGGATTTGGGGTCTATGGATACTTCTGAACCTGGGGTTTCTGCTGGAACTGATCCCAATTGGGATGCTTGGAGAAGGGAGGATGGTTCTTTAAGTGTTCATGGGGCTAAGTGTGGGCAGGATGATTGGGACTCCGACGAATTGCTAGGTACTCCAGATCCACGAGCTCTAGCTGTGTGGAGCTCAGACTCTGAGTAGATTTGGGACACCTGGTGTTTGGGTGTGAGTGTTTGGTCACCCAAGAGGAAGGGGAATAAAATGGGAATGTTTGGCCACTGCACTTTGCGTGTGGCAAGGTGTTGCTGAGGCGCCACTGGGATCTCTGTGTTTCCATGAAGACTGGACTTGGACTATGATTTGAATCTGCTGTTATCACCTAGCTTGGCTCTCGCTGTGTCTTATCGTGGACCTGTTTTGGATGACTGCACCCTCTTCAGACCTTGGACCGGAATTTGACCTTGCTACTGCCTTCGCCCTGTGATTGATGACTACTATCGGCTTTTGACTCCTGGCTTGCTCTTTGGACACCGCTGTTATCTCCTGACCTGACCTTGGAATCCCGGACGACGTCTTTTCACCATCCTTTTGGAGCCTTCGGCTTTATCCACATTGTGGAAGCAGTCTACTGCATTCTTAGTTTGTTTGTTTGTTTGTTTCCTGACCAATTTGGTGTTTTCTTTTGGGAACTGTCCCTTTGAAAACTACAGAGCCGGCTGGCAGGGCTTGGACTCAGAAAGTGCAGTTTGCACTAAGTTTGTTTAGCTTTGTTTTTACCTGCTTGTGTTGCTGAATTATATTTTTGTTTGAACTGCTCTTGAAGCACTGATAGTGAAGTGTTTCAAGGTTTTTTCTGTGTTAACATTACTTTTTGGCGTATCTGCTGAATAAACTCTATTTTTGTTCGCTAATTGGCGTCTGACTCTTGACACCTGGCTGCGGCCTAGAATCGCATCGGCCTTCTGAGCTGCTGCATCGCCCTCTTGCTCACGTCCAGCCATGCCTTTCCCTCCCTCCTTCCCTCCTTCCTCCTGACCCTTCCAAGGAGGTCTCCTCGGGCGCGATGCCTCCGTCGATCAGCTCCCGGATCTTCTGCGGCGTCACCGAAGCGGGTTTGCCTTTGCTCTCCTCGGCCTCTGAGGGAAGAGCAGAAGAAACGGCTGCTGGGCTGGGCGCCGCCATCTTGGTCCTTCGCTCTAAAGCCTCCCTTCCGGAAACGGACGTTCCGAGAGAAGCCAGTTCCGGTCTAGGCCTGACTACAACTCCCACAATTCCTCACAGCCTCAGGCCCTTTCCTTTTTCCCCTCAGCCGCTTACTGCCATAATATACAATAACAATTGTAATAGTTACAATATTAAAAATAGTAGTAACAATAATAGTAACAATAGTAAAAAGTGGGTTGCTGTGTTTTCAAGATGAGCAATCGATGTGTGTCAGGTTCCATTGCTCCTGCCTTCCCAAGAAGCCGAAGGCAGCTCGAGGATCGGTTCGCTTTGCCTTAGACTTGGCTCCGCCCCCTTTCGAGGCCGTGACGCGTTTTTCTCTCTTTCTCTCTCTCTGAGCTTCTGAAAGCACCTCCCAACAAAAGCGTCTCCCATTGGTCGCTGCTTGACGCTCGCCCGCCGCTGATTGGGCGAAGGAGGACGTTCCGCGGCGGAGGCGGCTGAGGGGAGAGAGCGGCGCCTCGGCGGCGAAAGCAGGCCCGGGATGTCGGCGGCGGAGCGGGGAGGCGCCTGGGAAGCGGGCCGGCAGCGGGGAGCGGGGCCCCAGGCCGCCGCTCCTCACGAAGGACTTCTCTACCGCTTCGCCAGGCTCCCGCCCGGACCAGGCCGCGCCGGTGAGTGTATTGGGAGGCCCCGCCGCCATCTTGCCCCCCCCCCCCCTAGCCGCTTTCAGAGCGGCCTAGCTTTTCCTCCTGAAGCTTTTCCTCTCATTGGGTTGCTGTGAGTTTTTCGGGCTGTGTCGCCATGTCCCAGAAGCATTCTCTCCTGACGTTTCGCCTGCCTCTGTGGCAGGCACCCTCAGAGGTTGTGAGGTCTGTTGGAAGCGAGGCAAGCGGGGCTTATATCCCTGTGGAATGATGTCCAGCGTGGGAGAACGAACTCTTGTCTCTTGTTGACATTAGCCACCTTGATTAGAATAGAATAGCTTTTTAGCTTCTAAGCCTGGCTGCTTCCTGTCTGGGGGGATCCTTTGTTGGGAGGTTTGTTGTGATGTCCACCACAGAGATCAGAAGAGCTGCAAGGCCAAGAACAAGCCACGAGAGGAAAGACAAAGATCCACACAGAGGAATAATAATAACAGCAATAATAATAATAATTTTATTTTTTACCTCGCCTCCATCTCCCCCAAGGGACTCAGGGCGGCTTACATGGGGCCAAGTCCAAACAACATACATTAAAATACATAACAATATTAAGACAAAATAAGACATCAACCTTATAACTACAGTAGAGTCTTGCTTATCCAAGCTAAACGGGCCGGCAGAAGCTTGAATAAGTGAATATCTTGGATAATAAGGAGGGATTAAGGAAAAGCATATTAAACATCAAATTAGGTTATAATTTTACAAATTAAGCACCAAAACATCATGTTATACAACATTTGACAGAAAAAGTAGTTCAATATGCAGTAATGCTATGTTGTAATTACTGTATTTACGAATTTAGCACCAAAATATCACGATATACTGAAAACATTGACTACAAAAATGGCTTGGATTATCCAGAACGTTGGATAAACAAGTGTTGGATAAGTGAGACTCTACTCTGTGTGTGTGTGTGTGTGTGTGTGTGTATATATATATGTATGTGTGTGTGTGTGTGTGTGGATAAGTGAGAGACTACTGTTTATATAAAAAGGCATCGAACCAACAACCAATAACAATTCCACTTTTATCATCATGTGTGCAATAATAATTTAAACTGGATAGGCTAATGACTGAAGCGTATAGGTCATACGGCACCAGTGAGGAGGTGTGTTCTTACCATACATCAAGAAAACCACTGACTGCATAGAGAAGCTGATGAAGGAACACAACCTACAAACTCTACAGATCCACTAAGAAAATTGGTCACCTTGATTAGTATTGAATAGCCTCCAGTTTTAAAGCCTGCCTGCTTCCTGCCTCAGGGAATCCTTTGTTGGGAGGTGTTACTGCCGCTGATGAGGAGCCCCCGGTGGCACAGTAGCAAGGGTTGGCTGATGACTTGAAGGTTGGATGAATGACCTGAAGGTTGCCGGTTCAAATCCAACCCAGGGAGAGTGTGGATGAGGTCTCTCTATCAGCTCCATATGGGGACATGAGAGAAGCCTCCCACAAGGATGGTAAAAACATCAGAAACATCTGGGCATTCCATGGGTAACATCCTTTTAGACGGCCAATTCTCTCACATCAGAAGCAACTTGAAGTTTCTCAAGTCAATCTTGACACGAAAGAACAAAACAAAAACTATCCCTCATTATTTCCTGTCTGGAATTCCCCTGTTTTCTGAGTGTTATTCTTTATTTTCTGTACTGATTTTAGAGGGTTTTTTTTTTTAAAATACCGGCAGCCAAATTTTGTTCATTTTCATGGTTTCTTCCTTTCTGTTGAAATTGTCCACATTCTTTTTGTGGATTTCAGTGGTTTCTCTGTGTAGCCTGACATGGTGGTTGTTAGAGTGGGGCAGTATTTCTGTGCTCTTTAATAATATGATGTGTCCAGGTTGGTTCATCAAGTGCTCTGCTATGGCTGACTTCTCTGGTTTAGCTAGTCTGCAGTGCCTTTCATGTTCCTTGATTCGTATTTGGGCAGTGCTGCATTTGGTGGTTCTTATGTACACTTCTCCACAGCTACATGGTATACGGTAGACTCCTGCAGAGGTTTGAGGATCCATCTTCAATGAATGTAGCATTTGTTGGATTTTCCTAGTCGGTCTGTAGATAGTTTGTAGGTTGTATTTCTTCATTAGCTTCCCTATGCAGTCAGTGTTTCTCTATATGTATGGTAAGAACACTTTTCCTCTGGGTGGATCTTTGTCTTGACTCTCCTGGCTTGCTCTTGGCCTTACAGCTCTTCTGATGTCCATGGTGGAGTCTCCATTGGCCTGTAGAGCCTGGTTTAGGTGGTTTAGTTCACCTTGGAGAAGGTGAGGTTCGCAGATTCTTTGTGCATGGTCTGTCAGTAAATCTGACTCTCAGTATTTTAAACAACTCTAAAATCTGGAAGTAAATAAAGAGCAACACTCAGAAAACGGCAATTCCAGATAGGAAACAATCAGGGCCAGCTAACATCCTCAGCAAAGGATTCCCCCAGGCAGGAAGCAGCCAGGCTATTCAATGCTAATCAAGCTGGCCAATGGCAACATTTTTTTTTTCGTGTCAGGAGCAACCGGAGTTGCTTCTGGAGTGAGAGAATTGGCCGTCTGCAAGGACGTTGCCCAGGGGACGCCCGGATGTTTTGATGTTTTACCATCCTTGTGGGAGGCTTCTCTCATGTCCCCGCATGGAGCTGGAGCTGATAGAGGGAGCTCATCCGCACTCTCCCCGGGTGGGATTCGAACCTGGCAGCTTTCAGGTCAGCAACCCAACCTTCAAGTTACGAGGCTTTTATCCCCTTTGCCACCGGGGGCTCCTAATGGCAACATTCACACTTGCCTTCAACAGACAAAGAGTTCTTTCATCCATCCTGGACTTTGCACAGATATATAAACTCCACTTGCCTAATTTCCTATAGACTTCACAACTTCTGAGGATGCCTGCCATACATGTGGGCGAAACGTCAGGAGAGATTGCTTCTGGAACATGACCATATAGCCCAGAAAACTCACAGCAAACCAGCCTTTTCTCTCTTTGCTAGACCCGCTTCCACAGGGAAAGGCAGGTAGGGCCAAAGTGAAATACAAGGGAGGAGCAGTGGGGTTGTTCTTGAGTTGAATGTGTGTGTAAGTCGGAACAGGGGCATCTTAAAACTCTGTATGTGTGTATGAATTGTATCTTCATAATTTTGGGGCATAGTTGCAAATTCTGAAACCTCTGAGGCCTGGTTTCCCAATGAGGTGCTTAGAGGCAAGGAGATGGAGATCATAGAATCCTAGAGTTGGAAGAGACCTCGTGGGCCATCCAGTCCAACCCCATTCTGCCAAGAAGCATCAAAATCGCATTCAAACCACCACCAAGAGATGGCCATCCAGCCTCTCTTTCAAAGCCTCCAAAGAAGAATCGTCCACCACACTCTGAGGCAGAGAGAGAGTTCCACTGCTGAACAGCTCTCTCATAGTCAGGAAGTTCTTCCTAATGTAGCTGGAATCCTCTTTCTTTCCTGTAGTTTGAAACCATTGTTCCATATCTTAGTCTCCAGGGCAGCAGAAAACAAGCTTGCTCCTTCCTCCCTATGACTTCCCCTCACATCTTGATCCATGGCCCTCATCATGTCTCCTTTCAGCCTTCTCTTCTGCAGGCTAAACATGCCCAGCTCTTTCAGCCGCTCCTCATAGGGCTTGTTCTCCAGAACCTTGATCATTTTAGTCGCCCTCCTCTGGACACATTAACAACAACTACAACAACAATAACGATAAAAACAACTTTATTTATATCCCACCATCATCTCCCCGAAGGAACTCGGGGTGGCTTACAAAAGCACAATAAGGTGCAGCATAGAATATAAAACGGTACATGAATGTAAAGCAATATCATATAACATCATATAAATTATTAATTAAAAATTATAACTAGCACAATCAACACATATAACATAAAATGAAAATGACACAGTTTAAAAACACAGACCATCTAAGGATAACTAGCTGTCATCAATTCATAACAAAAGAGCCAAAGTGTCAACATCCATGTTTTTAAGCTTGACATTCTAGCTTGTCAACATCTCCCTTAAATTACGATGCCCAGAATTTAATAGGAGGAGATAAAAGTATTTTAGATCATTTTGGCCCAAACAATTTGGGCCTGTTTATTCATCATCAGCATTTTAGAGACACACTCATAGCCTCAGTCAAGAGAGCTAAAGTGCATTTCTATGTTCATGGGAAGTTTGCTTTTGAATGCCAGCCTGAAAAGGACAAAGAGAAGCAGAGTGCTTTCATTCTTAGCCTGTGAGCTTTCTTGAGAAGCAGGATGCTGCATTGGTGATCAACTTGGTATATTAAGGATAAAGAATGTATGGCCCTTTGCTATAACCCACATCATTCCTTGTTGCTGCCTGTTCATTTGGAGTTGTTCTTGAGTGTCTTCAGGTAAAGTTCAACTTATACTATCTCCTCGAAATTATTTTGGTCAAATTTATTTAGAGGACAGCTCTTTATTGTGTTCTGCTAAGGCTGAGGTGCACAACTTTCCCAAGGTCAAATACCATAGTTGGTTTCCATGGTTGAGCAAGGATTCAAACCTTGGTCTCTCAGGGTTCTAGTTCAATACTCAAACCATGACACTGTACTAGGTCCCTGTCAGAGTCATGTCTCGAGAGAAACACATTAACCATCTCTTTTGCTTTGCATAACTTAGGGTTTGTATAAAGTCTGACCTCAAATGCAATGTGTCATGTGTCTAATAGAACTTGATTTAGTCGCCCCATTGATCTTTTGCAGCCATTGTATAAGGTAGATTTTATATTCATGTTATGTTTACAAATGTGGGGCTTGCTTAAGGCCACTTATTCAATCCCTATACAAATGAGATTACCTTGGCTTGTTTGCCAAATAGATCTAAGTAAAAGTGCAATCTTATTTTATTCAATATTGGGCATATTTGTCTTTATTATATATGTTTTTTCTCCCCCTTTCCCACCCAATATAAGTTTCCAGAAGCACTTTACAGCTGGAGTAAAGAGTCAAACGCAAGGCAAAATGAGTCAAATGAAATACAGAGCAGAAGGAGAGCCGGGGAGTTAAATTTGAATTAAATGGCAAAGCCACAATTTTGATGGAATAACAGTTTTCAGGTAGCATCGACATACTGGCAGGATATATGCTGCTGAAGGGATCTTCCAGGACAGGCTGTTGCATAACATGTACCTTGTTAGAAAATCCTTTTTCCAGAGTCCTCACTGGCACCATCTCAAATGACAGAGGTTGAAGGGCCTTCCATGTGAGTTGATAGGCAGGTTCATATTGGAGGAGACTGTCCTTCAACTTTTCAGTTTTGAAGGTGACAACCATCACTTTCAATTGGACTTGGAAAGGAGCCAGAAGTCATTGTAATTGGTGCACCAAGAAATTACCTGTCTAAACGCATCTCCTCTTATGAGCCAACAAGAGTTTTAAGATTGGCTGGGGAGGCCCTGCTCTCGATTCCACCTCCTTCGCAAGCGAGATTGGTGGGAATGAGAGACAGGGCCTTCTCAGTGATGGCCCCTCGGCTGTGGAACTCCCTTCCTGGCGACTTAAGGCAGGCCCCATGTCTTCTAGTTTTTAGGGGGGAAAAATTAAAAACTTGGCTTTGCATTAAAGCGTTTGAAGAATAAGTTATTATGGATTTCGACACAGTTTGAATAAGGATCATGAGCAAGGATTATGGATGAATGGAATTATGCACTTTATATGTTTTTAATATACAGTAGAGTCTCACTTATCCAACATAAACGGGCTGGCAGAATGTTGGATAAGCGAATATGTTGGATAATAAGGAGGCATTAAGGAAAAGCCTATTAAACATCAAATTAGGTTATGATTTTACAAATTAAGCACCAAAACATCATGTTATACAACAAATTTGATAGAAAAAGTAGTTCAATATGCAGTAATTACTGTATTTACGAATTTAGCATCAAAATATCACGATGTATTGGAAACATTGACTACAAAAATGCGTTGGATAATCCAGAACATTGGATAAGCGAGTGTTGGATAAGTGAGACTCTACTGTATATTGTTCTTTGTTTTATTTGTATAATTGTGTTATTTGGTTTTAATTGATGGGATGTATTTATTATGTTTTGAATGGCATTGAATCTTGCTAAAGTTATAAGCTGCCTTGAGTTCCCCATGGGGTGAGAAAGGTGGGGTATAAATGAAGTAAATAACATAATTACATGCTCCAAAGCATGGACCCGGTGCCACTTAAAAGCTAGTTGCAATAATTCAGTTTAGAGCAAGAGATCTTTACGTCTATACCTAATGGAGAGACTACAGAAGCATTAGGTTCTGCTTAGGACCATACCTGAGCGAGGTCCTACCTTGTTTTGCATTCTAGAAGTACCATCACTTAGGCAATATACTTCAGGTCATTTTTTAAAGCACTGGTAAACTAGTAAATTACAGAAAGAACCTATTAAAAGGACTAACTTGTTTGTGAAAGAGTTTGAAAAAAGCCCAAACTGATTTAATTTTATGCAGTGGAATTTTTGCTATTTTAATGAGGAATGGCCTCTGGGAGATTTTACAGTGGAATCATGTTAGTTTATTGAAGGAAGCTGCTTCTAGTTTCATTGTGCAATGTGTGTGGGGTTATGTTTTATAAGTGCTGCTGCTGGCTATTTTCCTATGAGTAAGTTTGTTGAATAAACAAAACACTAGGCCAAAATAACAAGATATCTGATAAGCAAGGTAAAATCAGAATTACAGTCTACTCACAAGGGGAAAAAATGATACAAAAGCAGTCTGTTGATATATATAACATCTGATTTTTGGCTCTTCTAACCTTCATTGTTGAGCTCATTCAGCATTTTACTGCAGTCTACAAAATGCTTCACAGGACATTATTTTGACATTTTTGTCAGGCAACAAATATGAGTATTTCAAAGTTTTTTACCCCCAAAGCGGGGCTAAATATCTAATTTGTGCAGTGCAGTGGTTGTTATTGAGCTGAACCAGAATTGTACATGGTTTGACTTCGCAAAAATGAAACACATTAAAATATGTTTAATTTTATGCTAGACTTAATTTGACAATAACATTCTGGATATTCATTTTCATTTAACTTATTGGTTGCAAGTCAGAGTTTTGTAACAGGGTATAAATTGAAGGAATAAATTTTCTGAGTTCCCCCTTGAACCTCGCTCCTCTTACAGCACGATTCCTCTCTGACCCTGTTTTTCTGGAAAACATCTTCTTGCTTTTATTTTTGTAATGATAGCCAGGTATATTTTCTGTATTTGGACAGACAACGGGCATCTAATAATTAAGGCTCCTTTGAGAAAAAAATGAATCCAGTTACACTTTGTAAAGCATTGATGACTTTTTTAAATTGTATCTGTCTTTTGTGGGAGTAAGTTGGAATCAGTAAATTCAGAAAAACTGTTTTAAAAAATGCTGTGCAGGAAGCCAAATGATTCCAGGTGAATACCATATTTGAATTCTTTCTCTGTTTTGTGAGTGTTATGTACCTTGTATAGCATCAAAGAGTCTTCACAGTGATTTATATTTTGTTTTTAAACTCTTGGGAATTGGATTGTGTGTTTTCTCTCTCACTGAAACCTGAATTAGTCAGAGAAGTAACTGGATTATTTATTTGTTTACAGTATTTATTTTCTGCCCTTCTCACCCCGAAGGGGACTCAGGGCAGATCACAATGCACATATACGTGTCAAACATTCAATGCCATTAGACAATACGACATATATAGACAGACACAGAGGCAATTTAACATTTCAGCTTCTGGCTTCATGAGAGTGTGCTCGATTCCGGCCACAGGGGGAGCTGCCACTTCACTGTCCACTTGTGACACCGAGTCCTTGATGGAGTACTTCCTCATTCTTCCGCACGCTGCTGGAAGGTTTTTTATGGTGTCGTAAATTAGTTAAATTAGCCTCCCCGCATAAAGCAGTATCTAAATTTCCTACTTGACAGATGCAACTGTCCTTCAGGGTGCTTAGGTCAATAACGAGCTAGACTATTAAATGGTCAGGAGCTCACTCTGATGCGGGCAGGATTCGAACTCATGACCTCTTGGTCAGTAATGATTTATTGCAGCTGGCTACTAACCAACAGCGCCACAGCCTGATTAGAATTGATTCCTGGGGCCATGATGGCCAACTCTGATCATATTCCCTAATGTGTCTTTTTTCGTAGTGCCAACCAACCTTCTTTCTTGTCACTCAGTAAAACTGATGTCTTTCTGCTCTAGGCCACAGAATCCCTCCAGCCAGAAGTGGCCACCGGTGTGTAGCAGACAATGCTAATTTGTACGTATTTGGAGGATACAATCCCGACTATGATGAGTCTGGAGGGCCAGAGAATGAAGACTACCCACTCTTCAGAGAGCTCTGGCGATACAACTTTGCTACAGGCATCTGGCATCAAATGGGCACAGAGGGCTACATGCCTCGGGAGTTGGCTTCCATGTCACGTAAGTGCTGATTTAGTATTAAATTCAGCAGCCATACTTCATTAGGAAACACTTCAATAGAGAGGTTACACAGAGAGACACTCTTTGCCATCTGGGTGAGGGCTAAGACTGAAGTGAATAATAGAATCAGACCAGGATCTTATGTCTAGAGCCATATTGCATCCCAGCTCCTTTGTCCATCATATTGTGTTAAATGTCAGTTGTAGTCTTTGATGGACCAAAAGCAACCTCACTTCAGATAATTGTTGGCCACTAATTTCCCTGTGGGCCAAATGAGCACCATGGACCCATTTATGAAAGATCTGTTTTTAGTTTTTGTTCCCCAGCTGTGATAATAATAATAATAATAATAATAATAATAATAATTAATAATTTTATTAGGGGCTCGGGGCGGCTTACATGATGGATAATATTATAAAATGTATTCTCCTGTTAGTGATCATGAGGTTATAGCTTTGGAGGCCATTTGTTATTAGGAACATCTTATACCCTGGACTAAGATAGATTTATCATTCTGTACCTTCTGAGGAAAAAACCCTATCTGGGAATATTTTCTCTTGATTCCTCAGGGATTTGTGCCACTCGAAATTGTAAAATTCGGAGACAAGGGAAAGGTGGCGGCGGCTTCATTTCTGTTTCTTCCCATGAATTTTATATAAGTTGATACTGATATACTTTGCATTTCTCTCAAAATCGGGAGTCAGTGGATTTGGGACTCAAATAACTAGAAATCCGATAACTGCTAACCAGGGAAACTCATGCACACATTTATGTGGCATACTGTAGTATGTTTTCTGTACCTACTTATTACATGTGTATAACTTTTGCACTGCGTTGCTTCTGCATAGCTGTTAACATAATAATAATAATAATAATAATAATAATAATAATAATAATAATAATAATAATAATAATAATAATAAACTTTATTTCTATTCTGCCCTATCTCCCTGAATGGACTCAGGGCGGATTCCAACAAACAACTGCATACATTCAATACCTTCATAAAACAGATAAATATTGGCATAAAATCCCAACAAGACCCCACATATGAAAACAGCATTAAAAACCTAACATCAAATTAAACCTAATATCAGTGAATTGAACATAACATTGATAAATTAAACCAATATAGTCAGACAAACTGTTGAAACTATTCTTCCAACAGCACCTTTCTCCACACACTTTCCACCTTACTGTTGTTTTTGGTTATCATGGGACATTTGAGTTGATAATCTTGGTGAGATTTTTGAAAGTAGAATTATACATGTCAACAGTAGTGTTAAAATGTGTTTGGTCTGGTTTGCTAGTTGTGCTGCATGGGAATAACCTCTTGGTCTTTGGCGGCACCGGAATCCCATTTGGTGAGAGCAACGGCAATGATGTCCACGTCTGCAATGTGAAATACAAGCGCTGGGCCCTGTTCAATTGCCGAGGGAAGAAACCAAATCGCATCTACGGACAGGTATGGAAGGATTGTCTGTCCCAGTTGCAGTAGCCATTTTTCTCTGCTCTGAGAAATCTGTTTTAAACTAACGGACAAGTTATGTCCAGCTGAGAGGTTTTTGCTCTTACTCGAAAATGGGCAGAGACTGTATTTCTTAGATGTTCTGAGCCTAGAGGCGATACAGTGGATTCACTTCATACTTCATTTGAAATTTAAAGGGGATCTGGGAATTTAGTTTGAGCCCACAGTTCATAAAGGCTTGGCTTTGTGGTTTAAAGGAGCAATGTAAGTTACCCTAAAATAGCCCTTTTCAGTCCTTTTTCCTTAGGAAATTCTCCAAATTATGTCTGCTCCTAATTCCAGCAAAACATCCAGAAAAGTGGGTATATAAATCTTTTTGTGAAAGAGATTTTAAAAAATTAACAATATTATTTGAATGCCAATTCGCCCTTCTTCAGAAGGAATCAACAGGAGAATTGGGAGCCAAAGTTTTGACCTTGGTGCCCTACGTGTGACGGTCAGTTATGTTCCGCCTTGGCTTCTATATGTCCATCTATCTTTCTGAACTGCTTTAGCTATAGGTCATAGCAATCAATGCCTGATGCATTGGAACCTTTGGAACCCGAGCAGAAATCGTTGTGAACTGGTGAAGTCAATTAAAGTTGGTCTGAGGGCATGCGGGGAAGGCAGCAGGCCCACGTTTGCTGCGGTCATTGTTTTTATTTTATTTGTTATTGTTATTTAAGCCCTGTAGCACAAGCTGGCTTACGAAAGCTAAAAGGGATGTAGGAAAAAATTTAGAATGTTAACCTTTAAAATATAATTTAGCTATCAATAGATTTCCAAAGAAATTTCAAAAGGGCATTCATAGATTATAGCATACTCCGCTAAAAGCTCACTTCTCTTTTAGAAGTCTGTTGGAACAAAAATCTTCTCGGTGGAGGCAACCACTGGCTACATTTACAGTGGTGACAAGCCTTGAGTTCCACTCCAGAAAGAAAAAGTGGGTTATTGAGGGGAATGAAATGAATGAGCTTCATCTTGCCATTCTACTCTCCATGTCCCAAAAGTCTAAGGAACTGTTGTGCTACTGTGTGCCATTTGCAATGGATTTAAGGACATTTTGAGTGAGAGGCAGTCTGTCAGTGGGGAGAGTGACATTCAAGTTTCCTAACCAATGTTCTCCTCCTTCTCTCCCTGCCAGGCAATGGCAATCATTAATGGAGCCTTGTATGTATTTGGAGGAACCACCGGCTACATTTACAGCACAGACCTACACAAGCTGGACTTGAATACCCGGGAATGGACCCAACTGAAGCCAAACAATATGCACTGTGACATGCCAGAGGAAAGGTCAGTTTGGCAGGGACATGAGTTATTTCCTGAACAGAAGCAATGATATGGAAATGATGTGTTCAGGCTGGCAGTCCCTTAAAAATCTTTTTTTTTTTTGCTGTTGGATAATCTGGTGATGCCAACCAGATGTTTGGGGAAAAGAAATAAAAAGACTGTTCTGACCCCTGGTGGACTAAGAAAAATGGCCCATGGTTCCATGCTTTGTCTACCACACCTAGATTCCTATAAGAGTAAAACAAAAGTGTCATTCACATTTATTTGAGAGTAATAGAACTGATTTATGCTACCTCCAAATCTGGAAATATTTGATGTGGTTTTATGAGCCTGATTCCTTGCGGGAAGAATAAATTGAGGAAAGTAAATGTAGCCTAGTTGCTAGAAATTTGTTTAGCAGTTTTATAAAAAAAAGCAACTTGTAAAAGTAATACACTGGGCTTTCTTTCTTTAGATACAGACATGAAATTGCACATGATGGACAGAGGATTTATATCTTGGGTGGCGGAACATCTTGGACAGCCTATTCCTTGGACAAGGTAATGTGGTAAATTTCAGGGTCCTCTTAGTATTCCAATTTCTAGTTGCCAAGAGAATTAAATAGATAGTGAGAGAGGTCATTTGTAATCTGTCAAAGAACGGGGGATTTTAATGCATAGAAAATCAGTGGTACAATCTGTTACTTTCTGTGTATGTGTGACAGCTTGATGTAGTGGTTGAGCATTTATCCTCAGCTCTGGAGATCAGAGTTTGAATCCCCAAGTAGCCATGAAAAACCACTGGGAAACATTGCAAGTTACACTCCAAAGAAACTTGCAGCCTCAAAGGACACAAAAGACTAATCCTTTCTGAACAAATATTGCCAAGAATACAACTTGAAGGTACACAAATATATATACAGGGTGTTTGAAAAAGAACTCCCTAGTTTCAATGTAAATTACAATGTAAATTACATTGAAACTAGGGAGTTCTTTTCCAAGCACCCTGTATGTATGTATGAGTGTGTATATATATATGTGTGTGTGTATATACATACACACACACACAAATAGAGAGAGAGATCCATGTACATGACACTTTACAATCTGAACTACAGTGTTCCCTCACTACTTTGTGGTTCACTTTTTGCGGATTCGCTGTTTTGCAGTTTTTCAATAAACTCTAAAAGACTATTATAAATCACAAAAAAATTACAATTTACAGCCTAAGGAAGGGAAGAAGGAGAAGCCGAAGGGAGAGAAAAGGAGCCCAAGCGGCAATGGGAGGAGAAGGAGGCGATTTATCAACACACGATTGGTTGATAAAGACTTAAAATAGTGTATAACTACTAAAAGAATGTATAAATATTAAAATAAATATAGTGTCCCTACTTTGCGGATTTTCACTTATTGCGGGTGGTCCTGGAATCTAACCCCAGCGATAAGTGAAGGAACACTGTACAACAGGGGTCCTCAAACTTTTTAAGCCGAGGGCCAGTCCACAATCCTTCAGACTGTTGAGGGGCCGGATTATCATTTGAAAAAAAAATACGAACAAATTCCGATGCACACTGCACATGTCTTATTTGTAGTGCAAAAACAACAACAACAACAACAACAACAATGAAAGAAAAATACAATATTTAAAAATGAAAACAATTTTAACCAACATACATTTATCAGGATTTCAATGGGAAGTGTGGTCCTGCTTCTGGCCAATGAGATAGTCAAGTTAATTAGGATTGTTGTTGTTGTTGTTGTTGTTGTGTGCCTTCAAGACATTTCAGACTTTGGGCAAGCCTAAGTCTAAAATGTATTTATTTATTATTTATTTATTAACTGCATTTATTTACTACATTTGTATCACACCCTTCTCACCCCAAAGGGGACTCAGAGTGGCTTACAAATTATATGTACATACAATATATTATATTATTAGCATAGCACAATATTAGCATTATATATTACTATACTGAACTATACCACTATACTGTAATATTATTAGCAATATTATATGTAATACAGAATATATAATTAATAATATTATATGGTATTATTAGTGTTATATTGTATTACATTATAATATTATTATCAATATTATATGTATATACAATATATTATATTATAAAACTGAGGGCGGGGGCCAGGTAAATGACCCCGAAGGGCCGCATCCGGCCCCCAGGCCTTAGTTTGGGGACCCCTGCTGTACAATAAAACACCTTACACTACCAAAGTCGTTCCACCTAATATACACACTGGCAAATATACAATGAAAATATGCAAGATTTTAAACAATGTTCAACTAAAATATCAAAACCTTTGGGGAACAACTTTTTAAATTCACATTTAAAAACAGTGAGGGAATGAGCAGGTGATACTAGCTTTAAAGGAGCCGAGGTTAAAAAGTGTTGTTGTATGTATTAGAGCACTTAAGGTAGCTCTGTATGTAATATATAGTAAATGTTATAAGGGAAGGAATGAGACTGGAAAATGCTTGGAGTTACTGGCAATTTGATAAGAGCATTTCCCCCTTCCTTCAGGAATAATATCTCCAGATTCCTGCATTTCCTCTTGCGGTTGCCATGCATCTTTCTAGAACTGGGACTCCTGGTGCAGGCATTGCTCAGTTGAGCCTATGGCAATCCTTCTTCCACAAGATTCAAGTTTATTCATTGACACCTCTTCTCTCATTCTTGTTTGTGAATAAAATTTTCTTTTGCCTACCTCAGATTCATGCCTACAACCTTGAAACAAACACGTGGGAGGAAATCGCAACAAAGCCTTACAAGAAAAAAGGTAGGCATTTTTTTAAAAGCCATTGTTGGGAACCCTTGTAGTGGAAAGTGTCTTCAGCTAGAAAGCAAGTGTACGTTTGTGAGCCACTTACAGCTTCTGAATAAATCTATAGCAGGACCTTTTTGTTCTTAAAATCCTCCATAGATTAATTTAATAGTAATAATAATATTATTTCTTACCAGCGTGTTGCATAGATTGATACATGCACATTTTCAAATGTATTTATCGTATCAGAAGCAAACTGAGGGTACAGTTATAATGTATTAGTCAAAAATTTGTCACAAAGTCAAAAATTTAAAATTATACTACAGTAAAGTCTCGCTTATCCAACCTTCGTTTATCCAACGTTCTGTATTATGCAACACAACCTGCCTTTTAGTAGTCGGTATTTTTGTAGTCAATGTTTTCAATACATTGCGATGTTTTGGTGCTATATTCATAAATACAGTAGTTACTACATAACGTTACCGTGTATTGAACTACTTTTTCTGTTGATTTGTTGTAAAAACATAATGTTTGGGTGCTTAATTTGTAAAATTATAACGTAATTTGACGTTTAATAGGCTTTTCCTTTATCCCTCCTTATTATCCAACATTTTCGCTTATCCAACATTCTGCCAGCTCATTTATGTTGGATAAGCGAGACTCTACTGTATATGTATATCTAAAAAAATGGATAAAAAACAATGAAAGCTCATGTTAAAATAAATCAGTCTCAAAAGTGCTGATCAATTCCTGCTTCTCCATTTCATGCTGAAATTATCTCTGAAACATACTATATTGTGAAACTGGGATGTTCATTTTGGAGTTCAGAACTCCTGATGTCAGTTACTATAAAGTATTGTACACCACCCTTGGAACCCACATTCAGTGGTTTAAAAATACTATAAATCAATTCAGTAGCGAAGTTTCTTATCACCTTTTTTGATATGTGATCTAATATTTAAGGTGGCTTTTTAAGTGAAGATGAATTTCTCTTTCATATGTTAGAAGGCAAGTGGCTAAAGGGATGCATAAGGGGGCATTCATTCTCTTCAGACTATTCAGTTTCATTTGTTCACAGTCAAATTTTTGTTCCACAGAGTTCCCAGCGGCCAGAAGATGTCACAGTTGTGTACAGATAAAAAGTGGTAAGACCAGCAGGCCTGGTGCATGAATTTCCTTTTAAAATTTTTATTATGGTGAACAAATCCTGTCCAATTTAGGATGTTTTGAGCTGGTATGCATGCATACGGTGTAGTCATAAACATCCTGACATCTAAAGGGGGGGAATCTCAGTTACAGTGCTGGAAAAACCAGGGCAGCTGCGGTGAAAGGAAGTGAAAATTGATGTAACTGTGATGACCCATGGGCCTTGTAGTCCTGCTCAGGACATTGTAATTCCTGATGAAGATGAAAACTTGGGTTTTTTACCTTCCCAGTCTGAACTGGATTCTTCTCAGCCAGATCTTTCCCAGGCAGATCTGGGAACCTTGCACCTGCAAGAAAGTTGTCTCCCAGAAGTATGTCAAACAAGCCCAGAGCCTACTTCTCCCGTGTTCTTGCGGCGGGAGTTTTGTAAACAACAGAGAAGTTTGGAATCAGCTTCGCGCAGGAGTGCGAGGATTGCAGCTAAGAATGTGGCCAATTAAGACTGCTTCTCGTGAGAATCTTTGGGGAGTCTCACATCTGGTCTCAGAGTTTAGCTTTCGGTTCTGATTCCCAGAGAACTGCTTCGGCGGGAAAGTTAGACTCTATTCAGGTGTTTTACCCGCGTAGTAACTTCGCGGAGTCAATTCGTCAGCCTACGGAGCGAGTTGTGTCTGGACAGCCAGCTCCGATTCAAGCCTCGCTCCTGCTCAAGCCTTGCCTTGCTATCCAGCCTTCGCCTTGCTTCCCAGCCTTTGTTTATCTACGGACTTTGCCTAGTTTCCCAGGATCAAACCTTGCCTCGTTCCACGGATTTTATCAAGTTATTCCACGGACCTTGTTCTTGTTCTTAGTTACCTTGTTCCACGTTCAAGCCTTGTTTCAAGTATCAAGTTATTTCCTAGCCTCGCTCAAGTTTCATGGACTAAAGGACCTTGTCATCTCCCCTCACTTTGCTTGGCAAAGTGAGTGTTTCGGTTATTGGATTACAACTTTGGACCTTAATATTTCTTATTGGACATTGCTTTTTTGGACTAATTCTGACCTTTCCTGAAAGGTCTAATTCTGGACTATTTTCTACACTTGTTTTTATTAACTTTATATATTCCTTCAATAAAGATATTAGATAGATTCTGGCCTCTGTGTATGGTTATTGGTGCTCTGCAGCCTGGGTCCTGACAGTTTGACTCCGCCACCCTAAGCACCAATTAACCTCGGCCAGAATGTCTACCGGAGTCATACCTGGGCCGAGCGGCCAGCCGATTACCTACACCATCGACAAGGATGAGGTGGACCGAATCCGTGATAAGCTCAATGCACAGGATGGAGAAATAAGGGGTTTGAAGGAACGCGGAATTCGTCTTCCGGCCATGGCGTTGCCAACCAAGTTTACTGGAGAAGCTTCTAAGGTTCATGTCTTCCGTCGCCAATGTCAAGCTTATCTAGAGGCCCGTGCTGCCGAGTTTCCCCAAGAAGACATCAAAGTGGCATGGGTTTACAGTCTTCTAGACGGGCCAGCGGCCAGCTGGGCGACGGCACTGTACGACCAAGCCTCTCCACACCTAAGATCAGCGCAACGCTTCTTGGACCACCTCAAGGAGACTTGGGGAATCGAGGACAATTTGGAGGCAGCCGGTCACAAACTCCGTCGCCTTTTCCAAGGAGACAGACCTATGTCTCAGTATATAGCCGAGTTCCGAGTGCTGGCCCACAACACCGGCTGGAACGATGTAGCCCTCAGGGGACAATTCCGGGAGGGTCTCAACATTGAAATGCTGGAAGAAATCTCCAAGGTGGATCCTCCCCAGACCCTCGAGGCACTCATTGATCAATGTTTACGGGCTGAAGTCATGATTGCCAACAGGAAACAGTGGGTTCGAGGCCAGGGCGGTAGAGCCGGGGCAAAACCCCCCGCTCCCGCCAGCGTTCAGCCACGTCCGGTCTGGAGACCCCCACCGCCAACCCCATACCCCAGAGGAGGCGAGGAGGTGCCGATGCAGTTGGGCAATGTGCGTCCCAGACTAGATGCCGCCGAGAAGGCCCGTCGTCAACGCTTAAACCTCTGCTGGTACTGCGGGAACGGGGGCCACTTCGCCAGAGAGTGCCCAGCCAAAGGGAAGCCTGCCGCCCGTCTTGCGGCGGCGTCCTCCACGGAGACGAAGACGTCTGAGCCGACTGGCACACAGCCGGCGGGGGAAGCCAACGACCGGGTGTAGAGAGGCTCGCCAACCCGGTCAAAAAATCCATCCAAGAGCCGCCAACCGGGGTCCTGTTCCTTCTCGTGGTCACATTATGGTCAGCAAAAAGGGGACCCGTCATGATCCACGCCATGATAGACTCTGGAGCTACCAACAATTTCATCGATAGAGAGTATGCCGACTCTCTGGGATTACAATATCATGATTTCAAGAATGCCCGTGTGGTGCAAGCCATAGACGGCCGCCCCCTCAAGACGGGCCCCGTAAGTCAGTGGTCGGAACCCACCAGGATGTGGATAAGGGAACATATGGAAGAGATTTCCTTCTTTGTTACCGAGGTCCCCCATTTCCCTGTGATTTTGGGAATTCCATGGCTGACTCTCCACGACCCTAACATCTCCTGGTCCAACAGAGAACTGCAGTTTGCTTCACCGTACTGCCAAAACCATTGCCTCGTAGCCAAGGTATGCCACGCCACAGACACCGAGCCCATCATCACCTTGCCAAAGAAGTACTCCGAGTATTGGGATGTATTCAATGAGAAAGAAGCCGAAAAATTACCCCCACATAGACCTTATGACTGTGCCATTGACTTGGTGGAGGGGGCCCCGATCCCGCGAGGGCATCTCTACTCCCTGACTGAACCAGAGCAAGAAGCTCTCAGGGAATTCCTAGAGACAAACCTTCGCAAGGGATTCATCAGACCCTCTCAATCCCCAGCCGCCTCCCCAGTGATGTTTGTGAAGAAGAAGTCAGGGGAACTACGCTTGGTGGTGGACTACAGAGCATTGAACAATATCACCAAGCGGAACAGCTATCCCCTGCCCTTAATCTCGGATCTACTGGATCGGCTTCGAGGAGCCAAGGTTTACACCAAGCTGGATCTTCGGGGGGCTTACAACTTAGTTCGCATCAGGGAAGGGGACGAGTGGAAGACCGCCTTCCAGACCAAATTCGGATTATTCGAGTCCCGAGTTATGAATTTCGGTTTATGCGGAGCCCCCGCAACGTTCCAGCATTTTGTCAATGACATTTTTCAGGACTATCTAGACAGGTTCTTGATAATCTACCTGGACGATTTTTTGGTGTTTTCTAGATCACAATCAGAACATGAGAACCACGTCAAAATGGTGTTACAACGATTGCGGGATCATGGACTTTATGCCAAGCTGGAAAAATGCGCCTTTGATCTACAAGAGGTAGATTTCCTTGGTTACCGCATCTCGCCTCTAGGGCTTTCCATGGATCCAGCCAAGGTTTCAGCAGTATTGGAATGGCGGGCGCCAACTAACAAGAAAGAGGTGCAGCGTTTCTTGGGGTTCGCGAACTATTACCGCAAGTTCATTCCAGATTTTGCCCGCTGGTCCGACCCCATCACTAGCTGCATCCGTGGAAAGCAGCCTTTCCGCTGGACTGATCAAGCAGAGAAAGGGTTCCAGCAACTAAAGAAACTATTCACCTCCCAGCCAATTCTACAGCACCCAAATCCTGGAACCCCTTTTGTGGTGCAAGCGGACGCCTCTGATGTGGCAATTGGGGCTGTACTCTTACAACCGGAGGGAGAACACCTCCATCCCTGTGCCTTTTATTCTCGTCAACTAACCACACCAGAGAGGAATTACACCATTTGGGAAAAAGAACTACTGGCCATAAAGGCAGCCTTTGAAACTTGGAGACATTGGCTAGAAGGGGCCAAATTTCCCATTGAAGTCCACACTGATCATCGTAATCTAGAACATCTAAGAACTGCCCGCAAACTAAATCAGAGGCAGCAACGTTGGGCTTTATTCTTTGAACGTTTTAACTTCCAGATCCATTATGTGACCCCAGCCCAAACCAAGCAAGCAGACGCCCTGTCACGTAAACCGGAATACGCTGCAGGACGCAAGGAGACCTTTGAATCCCAACTGCTACAACCCGAGAACTTTGCCACGCTCACGGTGGGGAACACCAAATCCATTCCCATTGGTTCAACTTCCCCTACTCCAGGACCCATCTGTGCTCAAGAAATCAGGGCTAGTCAGCAAGCAGATGCCTGGGCGCAGGACCAACTTCGCCAAGGTCTGCACTTTCCCTTTTCGCTTAAAGATGGGCTGCTCTGCTATAGAAATCATGTTTATATCCCACCCGGACCGGGCAGGGAAAAAGCGCTTCGTCTGTGTCATGACTGCAAACCAGCAGGACACTTCGGACTATTTAAAACTATGCATTTGATCCTAAGGGATTTTTGGTGGCCCAAGATCCGCAAGGATGTGGAAAAATATGTCAACACCTGCCCAGTATGCCAGCGCTCCAAGATACGAAGGGAGAAGCCCTCAGGGCTTTTACACCCCCTTCCTACCCCATCTCGCCCATGGGAAATAATTTCCGCGGATTTCATCACTGACCTACCACCTTCCTGTGGATTCACCACGATCTTGGTGGTGGTGGACCTTTTCACCAAGTTAGCCCATTTCATTCCCTGTGAAGGCCTCCCCACGGCCAAAGAAACTGCGGATCTATTTCTTCAACATGTTTTCAGACTACATGGATTGCCCAAGAGTTTAGTCACAGACCGTGGATCTCAATTCACCTCTCGTTTTTGGAAGGCACTACAAAAACTATTGGGCATAGACTCTCGCTTATCTTCAGCTCATCATCCCCAAACAGATGGGCAAACGGAGCGCACCAATGCCACTTTGGAGCAGTATCTTCGCTGTTATGTAAACTACCAACAGGACAATTGGGCTTCTCTGTTACCACTGTCTGAGTTTGCCTACAACAATGGAGTTCAAGCTTCTACAAAAGAAACGCCGTTCTTTGCAAACTACGGCTTCCATCCACGTTTCTTCCCCCCTATCATTGAAACTTCAGAAGTTCCCGCAGCAGAGGATTGGCTGCAGGAACTCACAGCGGTGCAACAACTTTTGCTCCAGCAACTGGACCAAGCCAAGGAGGACTATAAACGCCACGCTGACAAACATCGCCAGCCGGGCCCCGAAATCAAGGTAGGAGATCGGGTTTTTCTGTCCACTCGCTTCCTGCCCTCCCACCGCCCTTGCCGGAAGTTAGATGCCCGTTTCATTGGCCCCTATCCAGTGGTGGCGCAATTAAACCCCGTGACTTTCAAACTCCAACTTCCGCGTTCAATGCGCATTCACCCAGTGTTTCACCGTTCCCTGCTCCTTCCGGCGGATGGTGTGCGACCTGATACAGACCAACCGGCCCCCCCTCCTGTTTTGATGAATGGGGAGGAGGAGTTCGAGGTTGAGGACATTTTGGATTCTCGCTTTCACCGCCGCCGCCTACAATATCTCATTGACTGGGTGGGTTTTGGCCCTGAGGAACGCTCTTGGGAAGACGCCTCCACAGTCCATGCTCCTGATCTAACCCGTCGCTTTCATCAGACCTATCCCACCAAACCGCGACCTCGCGCCTCGGGGAGAGGGCCCCACTTTGGGAGGGGCCTTGAGGAGGGGGATAGTGTGATGACCCATGGGCCTTGTAGTCCTGCTCAGGACATTGTAATTCCTGATGAAGATGAAAACTTGGGTTTTTTACCTTCCCAGTCTGAACTGGATTCTTCTCAGCCAGATCTTTCCCAGGCAGATCTGGGAACCTTGCACCTGCAAGAAAGTTGTCTCCCAGAAGTATGTCAAACAAGCCCAGAGCCTACTTCTCCCGTGTTCTTGCGGCGGGAGTTTTGTAAACAACAGAGAAGTTTGGAATCAGCTTCGCGCAGGAGTGCGAGGATTGCAGCTAAGAATGTGGCCAATTAAGACTGCTTCTCGTGAGAATCTTTGGGGAGTCTCACATCTGGTCTCAGAGTTTAGCTTTCGGTTCTGATTCCCAGAGAACTGCTTCGGCGGGAAAGTTAGACTCTATTTAGGTGTTTTACCCGCGTAGTAACTTCGCGGAGTCAATTCGTCAGCCTACGGAGCGAGTTGTGTCTGGACAGCGCGCTCCGATTCAAGCCTCGCTCCTGCTCAAGCCTTGCCTTGCTATCCAGCCTTCGCCTTGCTTCCCAGCCTTTGTTTATCTACGGACTTTGCCTAGTTTCCCAGGATCAAACCTTGCCTCGTTCCACGGATTTTATCAAGTTATTCCACGGACCTTGTTCTTGTTCTTAGTTACCTTGTTCCACGTTCAAGCCTTGTTTCAAGTATCAAGTTATTTCCTAGCCTCGCTCAAGTTTCATGGACTAAAGGACCTTGTCATCTCCCCTCACTTTGCTTGGCAAAGTGAGTGTTTCGGTTATTGGATTACAACTTTGGACCTTAATATTTCTTATTGGACATTGCTTTTTTGGACTAATTCTGACCTTTCCTGAAAGGTCTAATTCTGGACTATTTTCTACACTTGTTTTTATTAACTTTATATATTCCTTCAATAAAGATATTAGATAGATTCTGGCCTCTGTGTATGGTTATTGGTGCTCTGCAGCCTGGGTCCTGACAGTAACTGAGTATTGATTCCATGCAAAGGGCCAGGTGCAGCCCATCAGAACAGAGCAAATTTGCTGCAGCTGGCTGTAGAATCAGGTATATGCAGAAAGGAAGGAGGAATAGAGAAAGGTTAAAGTATTTTAGGGCCTTTCCACACAGCCATATAACCCAGAGTATCAAGTCAAATAATCCACATTATCTGCCCTGAAATGGGTTATCTGAGTCCACACTGCCATATAACCCAATTCAAAGCAGATAATGGGAGATTTTCTACAGCTGTGTGGAAGGGGCCTTAGGTAAATAAAATCCCGTATTATCTGCTTTGAACTGGAATATATGGCAATTGGTGGACTCAGATAACCCAGCCCTTAGTCTGGGATATCTCTTACGTTCAGACGTTTTCAGCTTCAACTGAAAATGCATTTTTGTGCTAAACAGTATTTCATTTTTTAATAAGTAAAGGAATTGCAGAATAACATAGATAATGAAGGTGGCACAGTTAAATCTTTCTACTCAAAATGAATTCCAAGACTCCAAGGTTTGATGTATTACGTTCAAGAGTATTAAAAAGAACAGGCAAAAGTCATTTCAGAAACATTGGCAATCGTCGTTGAGAATTCCTGGAGAACAGTGAGAAGTTCCAGCAGACTGGAAGAAGTCAAATGTTTGCTCCATCTTCAGAAATGGAAAAAAGAGCGTCTAACGATCACCACTCACTTGTCTCTTTCAACTTCATGTTTATAAGCATCAGAATAGCCCAGCCAGAATAGCTACTAGCTCTGTTTACTGGAGGATTCTAGGAGTAGTAGTAGTAGTAACTTATCCAAGTTGTGTGGTGTTTGAGGCAATGCAGAGTCCCTCTTCCACCACCTCTACCGCACCTTCCCAACTTGGGATTGGTTGTATTATATTATTCTACCTCTCTGCCAAGGGTCTCCTTGCATTTTTACAATAGTCTCATCATTAGTGAAGAGAAAAAGTCATTATTAAGTCCATGTGGTCTGTCTGTTCAGATGTCTTTGTCTGCGGAGGATACAATGGAGAAGTGATCCTGGGAGACATCTGGAAGCTGAGTCTGCAAACTTTCCAGTGGGTGAAACTCCCGGCTGTTATGCCTGAACCAGTCTATTTCCACTGTGCAGCTGTGACTCCGGTAAGTGGCTGTGAAAATTCACACACAGACCCACAAGTCTCTGTATGCTTTTAGGAATTGTGGGAATTGAAGTATAAAACACTTGGAGGGCCGAAGTTTGCCCATGCCTGCCATAGGCCATCATGCATCCTATAAACCCCAGGGCTGCTGCATATAGAAATGAAAAGGGAAACTGTGAACAGCCATTTCTTCCATTTTCAGCTCTCTGTGCTTGCATAAAGTTTTTTTACACTTCCAGTTTCCAAAGCAGTTGTCCAAAAGCAGTTTGGGAATACAGTAGAGTCTCACTTATCCAAGCCTTGCTTATCCAAGCCTCTGGATAATCCAAGCCATTTTTGTAGTCAACGTTTTCAATATATCATGATATTTTGGTGCTAAATTCATAAATACAGTAATTACATTACTGCATATTGAAATACGTTTTCTATCAAATTTGTTGTATAACATGAAATTTTGGTGCTTATTTTGTAAAATCATAACCTAATTTGATGTTTAATAGGCTTTTCCTTAATCCCTCCTTATTATCCAAGATATTCGCTTATCCAAGCTACTGCCGGCCCGTTTAGCTTGGATAAGTGAGACTCTACTGTATCTATAAAAGTGAAAATATGTATCTGTGTATATTTGTGCCACAAAGGTTCCTGCATGGTTTGATGAATCTGGACCAGATTTGAGAGACATATCCTTTATTATCCAATTTAAAATATTGGCTGGATTTCAACTTTCAAAAAAATCTACCCCAATCAGGGCTAGATCCCCAAAGACAAATACATTGTCATATTTATGCAAGACTCAAGTTGCAAGCACAAGAGGGCAGTAGATAGGTAGGCTATCTCAGGCTGGATCTACATTGCCCTCTATACCAGGACCTGATTCCAGATTATCTGCTTGCCCCAGAGTATCTGGCAATGTAGACTCCTATAATCCAGTTCAAATCAGACAATCTGAGATCAGATCCTGGGATACAGAGCAGTCTAGATCCATCCTCAGAGGGAGAGGTGTCAAATGGAAGACTAGAGCATTGGCAGAGAGACACTAGTATGCAAGTTGGAGAAGGGAGAAAGGAGTCTTTAGGTTGACAAAACGGGTAATAATTCGGTTTACAGAATCGTATACTTATAGCAGTACAGTAGAGTCTCACTTATCCAAGTTAAACGGGCCGGCAGAACCTTGGATAAGCGAATATCTTGGGTAATAGGAGGGATTGAGGAAAAGCCTATTAAACATCAAATTAGGTTATGATTTTACAAATTAAGCACCAAAACATCATGTGATACAACAAATTTGACAGAAAAAGTGGTTTAATACGCAGTAATGTTATGTTGTAATTACTGTATTTACGAATTTAGCACCAAAATATCACGATATGTTGAAAACGTTGACTACAAAATGGCTTGGATAATCCAGAAGCTTGGATAAGCGAGTCTTGGATAAGTGAGACTCTACTGTATATATTTTTAATGTTTGGTGAAAGGAATTAACCTGATTTAACCGTTACTGGGAGATGAGTACTAAAACTATTATAAAACTAGCTGTGCCCGGCCACGCGTTGCTGTGGCAAAGTGGTGGTGGTATTGGTTAAAAATTGTTGTGTAATTTTTATTTGACGTTATTTGCATTTTTTAATTAATTTTATTGTAAGTTATATTTTTATTTATTATATTTTATTATTTTCTTGTATTATTTTTAGTTATTTTCTGTTATTATAGTATTTTATTGTATTAATTTTTTTAGTGTTTTTTATTATTTTTTATTGGGTTGCTAGGAGACCAAGTTGGAGGAGCTTAGCCTTCTAACTGGCAGCAATTAGATAAAAGCAATTATTCCTCTCTCTCTAATTAGGACTTTATTTTTCTTTTCTTTTTGTTGTATCAACCTAGAGGCGTGGATGATGGGTTGTGTTGTCAAATTTTGAGGTTGGGGGGCCTGTAGTTTTGTTGTTTTGTGGGTCGCCGTGATGCCATCACTCTTTTATATATATAGATAGAAGTGTATGTGCCCAGCATTGTCTGGGTATGTATTTCCTAATGGTTCCATCCATACAGAAATGTTAAGCTAACAGTGATGCTTATGCTAATAATTAGAAAATGCATAACCAGACAATAAAGGTTCTCAACATTTTAGTCTTCTAGGCATTTTGTTAGACTTCTCGGAACTCTCAGCCAGTTTACCTGCTGTTAGATAATTCTAGATCAGGCATGGCAAACCTCTGCCTTCCTCCAAAACATCTGGAGGAAGGCAGAGGTTTGCCATGTCTGGTGTAGGTTGTATGTGGGATGTAAACCAACCTAACGTTTTGGTGCTACCGGCGTTTGTTGTGTCTCCGCACAGGCCGGCTGCATGTACGTCCACGGCGGGGTGGTGGACATCCACCGGAACAGACGGACTGGCTCTCTCTTTAAGATGTGGCTGGTTGTGCCCAGCCTCCTCGAACTCTCTTGGGAGAAGCTTCTGGGTTTTTTCCCTCACTTGGTGAAGCTCCCCAGATCGCAGCTTTTGCACCTTGGACTCACACAGGGACTCATCGAGCGCTTGAAATGAGAACCTCCTCCGGCCCTGGCTCTCGCTCGCTCACGACAGTAATTTAAGAAGTGACTCCTTTTGGCCCTTCTCTTTCTTTCTCCTTCTCTCTCTCAACCCTTTCCCCCCTCTATTTATGAGTTCTGCGGAGGAGGAGGAGGAGGAGGAGGAAGACGCTGCTAAGGAGATGGAAAGCTCTGCTCCAAAGCCTTACTCGGCACACTACATCCGATGCCTTTCTTGTGAATTTTTTTTATTTTAAAATTTATAGAAGTCTGCTTCTTTTTTAATTTATGGATACCTATAAATACATCATGAACTAAATATACTGTTGCTGATCTAATTTGGACTGCTTTCTGCTGCATGCTCATAGTCTCGGAAGGAAGAGGGGTCATCCGAGGGCACGGTGACCCACCTTTCTGTTGCCTTCTCTCCTTGGTGTTGTTTTGTAAGATCCATTTGAGTGGCTGGAGCCTGTCCTAGCTTTCACCCACAGCACTTGCTGGTTCTCAACCTCTTTATAAAAGGGAGCAAATGGCATCTTTTGTTGGCATTTCTCTGGCGGAGGGAGGCTTGAGCGAGATGCAATTGGCGCAGTGTGTTGTGGCTTTTTCAAACTCTGTTCTCATTTTCTTGCCTTTTCATATTGAAACGCCCAGCCGAAGGGTAATTTGCAGCTGCTGCCTGTGAATTACAGTATTACTCTCTTATCTGGCATTGAAGGATAGAACCTGTTTCTTCTTTTGTCCAAAGAAAGAAATCAAGGAGTTAGAGTGTGTTGGTTTTGTTTTGCTTTATTGTCACACGCATTGTCCGTTTTGCGAACTTTGACATCTATTTTTAGTGCGGAAACTGTATCAACCCCTAATATTATTCTGTAGGTACAGCACTTAACACCACCAGCCTCTGAATCCTTCGCTTTTGAGGGTTGGTTTGTTTTAAAATCCCATTTCAGTGGACTGTGTCCCTCATCCTAATGGGTCATTCCTTCCTTCCTGCGTTTGTTTGTTCCTTCATTCCCTGAAATGCCACATTAGCACCGCTGCCGCCCTTTCTTTCTTGCGCACAAGCAAGAAGCCTGACCTTTTTGCTGCAAATAGTATTTGCCTTGTTTCTTTGGTCACCAATGCTGGAAGAGGAAACCGTGTCTCCGTCTTAACCGTCGTGTCCCGAGCGACCGTGTAAATCCGTTCTGTAGAATGTATGCCAAAACAGCCGTGAAACCAAGCATCAAGCCTGGCTCCGGAGGCTGGGTCTTTGAATCTTATTTTGGAAGGTGTTCTTTTTGTTTTAAATTGTACATGAAACCTTGCTGGTGCTTGTTGTCATGTGTCTTCTTTTTTTAAAGAAATGCATAGAAGTTGGTTCTTTTGGTTCTGGAACTGGAGGGGATGTTGAAATGATGCATTCATGTGGAACAGCAGGCCACAGTTTGGACTTATAAATAATAATAAAACTATTTATATACCACTCTATCTCCTCAAGGGACTCAGGGCGGTTTCTAACACATCAATACACCCTCCTTCCTTGGGTTTCCCAATGCCTATTCAGCTTGTCTTATAGCAGTGGTTCCCAACCATTGGACCTCCAGGTGTTTTGGACTTCATCTCCCAGAGTTCCTAACAGCTGGTAAGCTGGCTGGGATTTCTGGGAGTTGAAGTCCAAAACACCTGGAGGCCCAAAGGTTGGGAACCACTGCCTTATAGCCATAGTCTGTGAGTCTCTCTCGTGCTCTTTTTTCAGGGCACATGGATTTTTGTGTGTATTTTTTTTGGTTTTCTCTTGACATCAAGTCTAGTCGTGTACAACTCTGGGGGTTGGTGCTCATCTCCATTTCTAAGCCGAAGAGCCAGCGTTGTTCATAGACACCTCCTAGGTCATGTGGATGTTACCTTTCTGCTGTAGCGGTACCTATTGATCTACTCACATTTGCATGTTTTCGAACTGCCAGGTTGGCAGAAGCTGGGGCTAACAGCAGGAGTTCACCCTGCTCTCTGGATTCGAACCGCCGACCTTTCGTTCAGCAAGTTCAGCAGCTCGGCTGTTTAACTCGCTGCACCACCAGATGCTCCCTTTTGTGTGTATATGATTGCGATAAATATGTACTACTTATCTTGTCCTGAGGGTGTGCAGCCCAGGTAATAACTATACATCAAGTGGGAACCATATAACCCAGGCATAGCTGGCTGGGATTTCTGGGAGTTGAAGTCCAAAGCACCTGGAGGGCCCAAGTTCTCCCATGCCTGATACAACCAGTTGAGAAAGAGACAAGGACACAATGGGAACACGGTTTCTAATTGCAGGAAAAGAGATTCCACCTAAACATTAGGAAGAACCTTTTGACAATCAGAACTGTTTGACAGTGTGATCTACTGCTGTTTGGGAGTGTGCTGGATTCTCCTCCGAAAGGTTTTTAACGGGCTGGATGGCCATCTGTCTAGAGGGCTTGGGTTGTGTCTTCCTGCCTAGCAGAAGCAGGTCCAAGTGGATGGCCCTGGGGAGTCTCTTCTAACTCTCATTCTAGAACAGATTTTTCACTTGGTAGCTGCCAATTTAGTCATCACTAGCCAGCCTTTAAACCAGTTTCTCAAACTGCTCCTCCAGATGTTTTGGACTTCAGCTCCCACAATTCCAAGCAGCTGGTAAGTAGGCTGGGCTTTCTGGGAGCTGAAGTCCAAAACATCTGGAAGAGCAGTTTGAAAAACACTGCTTCAAACAGATCAAGCTCAGTCTGTATTAACGGGGGGACTTTTTGAAGCAGAAGGCAAGATAAATTCAAAATTATATAGGTTTATGGGAAATAAATAACATTGGAGTTGGTTAGGGTCTGACTACCAAGGAAAAAAGTACAAATGGAGTGACATGGATATACTCTAATCAATGTATTATTTTGATGTCTCTGCTTTTATGTGTTTGTCATGCTGTGCCAATCTACTTGTTTAATAACAACCATCAAAATCGTGCCATAAATGGTTGCTAAATGTTGATATAACTAACCAATGGTGTCTCTGTCAAACTGCTTGCTTATTGTTTTATTATTCAGTTGGATCAGCATTGTTACTCAATGACTCAAGGAGGATATTGAAAGTACTGGAGAAGAATTACATCCCGGTCAAAGAATTTACACTGGCATGGCTTGAATGCTGTCTGTTATTCCCAACTGGAATAATCCTCTGAATCTGTGGTTGGACAACATGGACCTAACAATGGGTTTGAGGCTCAAGTGAAATGGTTATACGAGGATTGAATGAAAAGTAATGCCTCCACCTTCGTTACTTGGGTTTGGGTGGGAATATTTTAATAAATCAAGCACAGAAATAATCCTCAGAATGTGCTCTTTAACTACGACTATTCACTTTTCCACATCATTGCCAGACAATTGGATACATTTCTGCCAACAATGAACAAATTTTCTGAAGCCGTCACTGAAGAAGTCAACACTCTGTTTCCGCAACTGGTGTCTCACAGGACCCATCGTGCATAGATCTCCCGATAGCCAAGCAAAGCAATAATGTGACCCACACATTCTTGTGAAATGCCGATGATGCTTGAAATTTCTCTCTGAGTGATACGACGATCATCCTGAATCAATCTGTCGACCTTTTCCTTCTGAAACTCGGTGGTTGCTGTCACAGGACGTCCAACTCTATTTGTCACGCAAGTCAGATGTTCCCACCTCAATATCTTTAAACTTACTCGCCTAGTGATGCATAGGACTGACATCACCATAATCACCATAAACAACTTGCATTCTCTGATGAATCTCCTTTGAGGTGACACTGTCAAGAATTCAATGACTGCACGTTGCTTAAGTCACGTTGACTGACTGTTCCCAGGGTTCCAGACTTCGCACTTTAACAACATAACCGTTCAATGCTAAGGCTTCCCGCCAAATGGAACTAACTGTAGAGTCTACTGAACAAGCAGGACCTGCCGCCGACCAGGACTGCCATCTGTTGAGGAGTGACCAAGGTGGAGGCATTACTTTTCATTCAACACTTGTATTTATGGAACTTTGCTTACCCAACACAGCAGCCCCAAAAATACAGCTGCATGTGAAGACGAACTGAACAAACATGTAGGGCACAAACCGGATTATAGGCAAGGTGCTCCCAATAACAAAACCTCAGTGGACAGATGCAAAATAAAGACTACTTATTTATTATGTTCCGCGTAAAGCCAAGCAAGAGCTTGACTTGGAGATGCTCCTGTCTCTCCGCAGCAAAAGGACCAGAGGCAGCCATCAATGGTTGGACATCACAGAAGACGCAATACAATCCCAACAAGAGTCTTTAAAAGTCACAGAACTTCTCTTAACTTATTGGGATCTCCTTGGGAAATGAGTCCTTTCATCCCTTTCTTGGTGAGTTCCAAGAGACGCCGAAAACCTTTTATGGCTCCCAATTCAAACAAACGTTTATGAGATGGACTTTGGAAGGAGCCTGCAGGAGGGCCTTGAGCTTGACCACATTGAATTTAAAAAGGAAGCCATATCCAGCCCAAGTCTTGGAGATTGATGTATTCTTGACTTAACAGGGAGGCAGATGCTGTTCCAAAAAAAGAAGGCAGAACAATGAAGAGTCCGGTGAAAACTTCAGCATCCAGCGGGAGAAGGAGCAAAGTAGTAGACAGCCATGAGGATGAAGTAGACCATCACCAGCACCGTACCTGCGGCAAGTAGAAGGAGAGAAAATGAACATAGTCTACTCCAGGCATGGGCAAACTTTGGTCCTCCAGGTGTTGGACTTCAACTCCCACAATTCCTAACAGCCTACGGACTGTTGCCCTTGCCTGGTCTACTCTCTACGAAGGCTCCTCCATATTTAAGGGTTGAACTTTATTAGATTAGATCAATATGGTCTAGATCAGTGATGGCCAACCTATGACACGTGTGTCAGCACTGACACGCCTAGCCATTTTTGCTGACACGCTACCGCATGCAGATTGATTGGATGACTATGTCTTTTGTGGCCAAATTTGATGCGATTTGGTCCAGTGCTTTTGTTGTTTAGTCCCTGGGAATTATGTGTGTGTGTGTGTGTGTATATATATATATATATAAAATCATTCTATTATTCTATTATTATTGTAGTATATTATTATATTATTACTATTATACTATTATTATATTATTCATGACTACATTGAAACTACAATAGAGAGAAATCAGCGTGGAAATTGCAAGAGGTACTATAGATTGTTGATGATTTTTGATTTATTAAATACAGTTATATATTACAATTATATACTTTTGTTATTTAAACTATACATATTGTGAAATTATGGGTTTTTTTCTTGGAAGTGACACACCACCCAAGTCATGCTAGGTTTTTTGGTGAATTTTGACACACCAAGCGCAAAAGGTTGCCCATCATTGGTCTAGATCGAGGGTCCTCAAGCTTTTTAAGCCGAGGTTCGGTTTGCAGGCCATACTGTTATTATTATTATTTTTTTTTTTGGGGGGGGGGGACTAATTCCTATGCACATATCTTATTTGTAGTACCAAAAGCCTAAGATTCTTCAAGTACTTACTTAAGCGATCCCTCGTAGTTTGAGGATGATGGTCCTCCATTTCTTGGAAGACGCCTGTGCGTGATTCTTTTTAATGTGTGGAGGTCGGTGCAAATGACTGGCTGTGGGACCTTGAGCAAGCCACACTTTCTCAGCCTCGAAGCATCATATAAGTCAAGAGTTGACTTGAAAGCAAATAGCAACAGCATCAGCTGCAAGTTGCATCACCTCTAAATAGGGGACAATACTGTTTTCTATTCCTTAAAGTGCTGGTTATGATCTGTGAAGCCATAAATGTATCCCCTTTTAGAAGAGTTTGCGGTACTCTTTATTTTTGAACTTTGCAATTCCTTTAGGCTACATGTCTTATTATTGCTGATAGTTTCATTGTTTTAATGTTGACCTTTGTATACCTCGAGCCCTCAGCATCCACTGGGGTTCTGATCCAGGACTTCACATGGAAACCAAAAAACTGGATGCTCAAGAACTCATTAGCTCACTTCACTTCATTTCTTGATTAGTCACTCTCCACCAGAGTGCTCCGAGCGACTTACAATTTAAAATATCAACAAGTTTGCAGTAAAACGATGCACCTTAAAAAATATGTTCTCAGAAATCCAAGGCCTGCCTTTTGGAATAAGGAGAGTTGAATCAGTGGATACGCAATCCACGGTTATGGAGGGCCAGCTGTATGTTTGAGCTGCATTGTAGTTATTTTAATTTGCAAAATGTATTTGCTAGCATTTGAGTCCAAGGTTTGGGATACCGGAGGGGTCCAAATGAAAGTCCATAATAACAGCACAACTACAAGTAGACTTAGAACCCATTTTGAGAAATCCAGGAGGAATTACCTTGGAAGTAGTCACACTTGCCATCCATGAAGATATAATTCATGAGGACCACGCTGAAAATGCTGGCGTAAACGTGGAGGTCGCTGAAGACCAAGATGAAATCCGTCGGCTGTGGAGAGGAGGAATGGGCAGGTGAGCAAAACGGGAGCCAAAAGTCTCCTTGTCAAGAAAGGGTCTAAATTGAGACACATTCACCTTCTGTCTCAATTTACCTTCTCCGACAAACTGGCATCTGCACAGTCGTACAGAAATAAACACACGCTTCCCAGCTGTCTGCTGAAGCCAGCAGCACTTGTTTATTGAAGTAATTTACAATATTTACATAGCTTTGCCAGAGCATAACATTTGAGCAACCGGCTTGTTCGATGGCTGTGAGGGAAGCTCACACTATCTCACTACTGTCACCTCCTGTTGAATGTCCTGTTACGTATCTGGAAACCACACAGTTTCCCTCTAGCAATAACTCCCTACTCTATGCATTTAACTCTTATTTATTTATTTACAGTATTTATATTCCGCCCTTCTTTCTCACCCCGAAGGAGACTCAGGGCGGATCACAATGAACACATATATGGCAAACATTCAATGCCAACAGACAAACAACATATATAGACAGACACAGAGGCATTTAACATTTTTTTCCAGCTTCACAATTACGGTCACAGGGGGAGCTGTTGCTTCACTGTCCACTAGTGGCTGTACTTCCTCATTCCTTTCCTCGTGTTTTGCTGGCAGTTTTATGATGTTGTAAATTAGTTAAATTAGCCTCCCGCATAAAGCGTACCTAAATTTCCCTACTTGACAGATGCAACTGTCTTTCGGGGCTGCATAGGTCAACAGCAAGCCGGGCTATTTAATGGTCGGGGGCTTAACCCGACCCGGGCTTCGAACTCATGACCTCTCGGTCAGTAGTGATTTATTGCAGCTGGTTACTAGAGTTTCCCTCTAGCAATAACTCCCTACTCTATGCATTTAACCAGGGGTCCCCAAACTAAGGCCCGGGGGCCAGATGCGGCCCTCCAAGGTCATTGACCTGGCCCCCACCCTCAGTTTTAGACTTAGGCTCACCCAAAGTCTGAAATGACTTGAAGGCATACAATACCAACAATCCTACTTAACTTGACTGTCTCATTGGCCAGAAGCAGGCCCACACTTCCCATTGAAATCCTGATAGGTTTATGTTGGTTAAAATTGTTTTTATTTTTAAATATTGTATTGTTCTTTCATTTACCAATATTGTGCTATAGTAATAATATAATATATTGTGTGTACATATTATATTATTAATAATATTATAATGTCATACAATATAATAATATTAATAACAATACAATATAATATTAATTATACATTATAATAATAATATTATAATAATTTTATTCTTATACCCCACCCCATCTCCCCGAAGGGACTCGGGGCGGCTTACATGGGGCCAAGCCCGAACAGAACAATATAAAAACAAAACAATAAAACCAATCAATCAGACAATAAAAGCAAGTCATAAAAAACCACATACAAGATAAAGTGTTAAAATCATGGATTGGGTTCAAAGAATCTATATATTATATATATTATATATATTAAATTTAATATTACTAATAATATTACCGTATAGTGGTATAGTACAATATAGTAATATATAATGCTAATATTGTGCTATGCTAATAATATAATATATTGTATGTACATACAACTTGTAAGCCGCTCTGACTCCCCTTTGGGGTGAGAGAGGGTAGGATATAAATGTAGTAAATAAAGAAATAAATAATTGTTGTTGGTGGTTTTTTGCACTACAAATAAGACGTGCAGTGTGCATAGGAATTTGTTCGTATTTTTTTTCAAATGATAATTCGGCCCTTCAAGAGTCTGAGGGACCATGAACTGGCCCACCACTTCAAAAGTTTGAGGACCCCTGCATTTAACTCTTACACTACTGGAATGCTGGCTGCATTACAGGCACACACAGTTTGCTTTTAGCAGAAGCTGGCCATCTGTCGGGAGAGTTTTGACTATGCTGGGATTGGACTGGGTGGCTTTTGGGGGTCTCTCCAAACTCTACGATTCTGCCATTGGAGCAGTCAGTGATGCCAAGCCTGTGCCTAAGGAATCCCATTCTTACTCACATAGAAGACGGTGAAGAGCACCACGATGGGGATCTGCAGCATGCACACCTGGACGGCAATGCTGTTCCCGATCTCGATGCTGCAAAAGAGAGAAAAGCAGGTGAGACTCTGCCAGGAAGGGATGGCGGAAAGGAGGACTCCAGGAATTATTGTCCAAAAAAGGAATTATTACCACCACCACCCCCAGCTCTTTGAAGAAGAAGGCTATCCAAAGTCAGGCCTACCTTAAGCTGAGATTGTTCTGGAGCGCAAACTGGATCCCGTTGACAATTTCGGGAAGCTCTGGGACCATCGCAAGCACCGTCACGCCAATGAAATACTGCAGAAGAGAAGCCATTGCTCACAAACATCATTATATCCGTTTATACCCCGCTTTATCTCTCCTGCGGGAGAGTGTCCTAACCTACTGCATCTGCACATGGTTTGGTAGCTGCACATATTTATTAATTTATTTAATTTACATAAATAAATACATTTCAGATAGGAGGGCGCTTCAAAGGGTCACTACTTCTGCCCAGAGAAGCATTGCTTGCCCTCTTTCTTGCCTCTTTGGAAGAACTTTATCAGTCCCACAGCCTTAAGAAAGTTCAGAGTATTCTTGGGGAGTTGTATGTCTTTCGGGCTGTATGGCCATGTTCCAAAAGCATTCTCTCCTGACGTTTTGCCCACATCTATGGCAGGCATCCTCAGGTTGTGAGGCATGGATAAACTAGGCAAGGAAAGTAAATATATAACCGTGGAGAGTCCAGGGTGTGACAAGAGTCTTTTGTCAGTTGGAAGGCAGCGTTAATGTTTCAGTCAATCACCCTAATTAGCATTGGAAAGAATGTGTTGTCGAAGGCTTTCATGGCCAGGATCACAGGGTTGTTGTGTGTCTTTCGGGCTGTGTGGCCATGTTCCAGAAGCATTCTCTCCTGACGTTTCGCCCACATCTATGGCAGGCATCCTCAGAGGTTGTGAGGTATGGAGAAAACTAAGCAAAGAGGTAAATATATATCTGTGGAAAGTCTAGGGTGAGAGAGGTCAGTGTGAATGTTGTGTAGTTAATCACTTTAATTAGCATTGAAAAGCTTATCTGCTGTCTTCTTCCTGCCTCTGGGGCATCCTTTGTTTAGAGTCGTTAACTGCCCTAGGTTGATTCATGTCTGGAAATCCTCTGTTTTCAGAGTATTTCAGAGTATTTGAGAACACAAAAATGCTGGACCATTCTAACAACTATCATGTCAGACTACCAGTATTAAAAAACTCAAGAATCAGAACAGTAAATAAAAAGCAATACTCTGAAAACAGAGGATTTCCAGACATGAATCAACCTAGGGCAGTTAACGACTCTAAACAAAGGATAAGCTTTTCAATGCTAATTAAAGTGATTAACTACACAACATTCACACTGACCTCTCTCACCCTAGACTTTCCACAGATATATATTAACCTCTTTGCTTAGTTTTCTCCATACCTCACAACCTCTGAGGATGCCTGCCATAGATGTGGGCGAAACGTCAGGAGAGAATGCTTCTGGAACATGGCCACACAGCCCGAAAGACACACAACAACCCAGCATTGGAAAGGTTTGTCTCTTGCCTCAACAATTGGGCCACACAGTTGACAGTAAAACCTACACACAGAGATAGATACCTTCAGAAAAACTCCAACCATCACCCAAGTCAAAAAAGGAGCACAATCAAAGCCCTGACAGACCGTGCACAAAGAATCTGCGAACCTCACCTCCTCCAAGGTGAACTCAACCACCTAAATTGGGCTCTCCAGGCCAATGGAGACTCCACCACGGACACCAGAAGAGCTGCAAGGCCAAGAACAAGCCATGAGAGTCAAGACAAAGATCCACCCAGAGGAAAGGTCTTCTTACCATACATCAAGGGAACTACTGACCGCATAGGGAAGCTGATGAAGAAGCACAACCTACAAACTATCTACAGACCCACAAAGAAAATCCAACAAATGCTACGGTCAGCAAAGGACAAGAGGGATCCTCTCACCTCTGCAGGAGTCTACCGGATCCCATGCAGCTGTGGACAAGTCAACAGAGGGACCACCAAACGCAGCTTTGCCCAAACACGAGTCAAAGAACATGAAAGGCACTGCAGACTCACTCAACCAGAGAAATCAGCCACAGCAGAGCACGTGATGAACCAGCCTGGACACAGAATACTATTTGAGAACACAAAAATGCTGGACCATTCTAACAACGATCATGTCAGACGACACAGAGAAGCCATTGAAATCCACAAGCATGTGGACAACTTCAACAGAAAGGAGGAAACCATGAAAATGAACAAAATCTGGCTACCAGTATTACAAAACTCAAAAACAGTAAATAAGAAGCAGCACTCTGAAAACAGAAGAATTCCAGACAGGAATCAATCAGGGGCAGCTAACAACTCTGAACAAAGGATTCCCACAGGCCAGGATGTGAGGCTGGGAAGGCCATTTCATGCTAATCAAGGTGATTAATTACAACATTCACACTGGCCCCCAATAGACAAGAGTTCTCTCTCCCCCCCCCCCCCCCCCGACCCAGGAACTTCCACAGACATATAAAATTTCCTTGCTTAGTTTTGCCTTACCTCACAACCACTGAGGCTGCTTGCCATAGATGTGGATGAAATGTCAGGAGAGAATGCTTCTGGAACATGGCCATACTGCCCGGAAAACATACAATAACCTTGTGATCCCGGCCATGAAAGCCTTTGACAACACATAGAACGTTATCAGTCCCACAACATTAAGAAAGTTCAGAGTATTCTTGGGGTTTCAGCTCACCCAGCATAGTCTTCTTTTTTTTGAATTATTGCCATCCGGCAGACAGTACAGGGTGACAAAGGCAAGGACAAACGGACAAGAGATAGCTAGAGCTGTAACTACAGTAGAATCTCACTTATCCAACACTCGCTTATCCAACGTTCTGGATTATCCAACGCATTTTTGGAGTCAATGTTTTCAATATATCATGATATTTTGGTGCTAAATTCATAAATACAGTCATTACTACATAGCATTACTGCATATTGAACTACTTTTTCTGCCAAATTTGTTGTCTAACATGATGTTTCGGTGCTCCATTTGTAAAATCATAACCTAATTTGATGTTTAATAGGCTTTTCCTTAATGCCTCCTTATTATCCAACATATTCGCTTATCCAACATTCTGCCGGCCCGTTTCTGTTGGATAAGTGAGACTCTACTGTATATTGCAGCCAATGATTATGCCTTGGTGTGGCATTGGTGGTGGGATGTGAGTTATATTTTGTGGTGTGCGCTGGGGAAAGCATTTCATTTCGTTGTACAATATACAATGACAATAAAGTTATTATTCGTCTTCCAATCCAAAGTAGGTGACTATTTCAGAGTGTCCTCAGAATGCTAGCAGCTCCCTTTTTGGGTCTTACCTGAGATACAGGTGAGTTTTCCAGGATGGGGCTGATGTGCTCGGTGGCCAGGTCCGCGCAGGCCGACATGCAGAGCGTGGCCAGAAGCAGGATGACCATGGCCCTCCAGCGCGACCAGTGCACCACGGCGCTGTGGTGGTGGCCCGGCACTAAGGGCAGGAAAGAAAGAAAGGCAAAGGCCTTCAACCATTTGACCAGCCTAGAATCACATTGGCCTTGTTAGCTGCTGCATCACACTCTTGGCTCATGTTCCACTCATGCTCTACTAAGACTCCTAGACCCCTTTCTCATGGATTGCATTTATTTATTCCAGTCTCAGACCAGAAGTCTGAAACATTAAAATATTAAAACCAGAAGTTTCGAACTTCAATGATGTGGATGTTATATAAGCACACACATGTATGTTACTAGCTGTGCCCGGCCACGCGTTGCTGTGGCAAAGTGGTGGTGGTATTGGTTAAAAGTTCTTGTGGAATTTTTATTTGACGTTATTTGTATGTTTTAAATTAATTTTATTGTAACTTATCTTTTTTATTTATTATATTTTATTATTTTGTTGTATTATTTTTAGTTATTTTGTTATAGTATTTTATTGTATTAATTTTTTAGTGTTTTAATTATTTTATTGTATTATTTGTATTTATTTTATTTTTTATTCTTTTATTAACACTGGGCTGAGTGGGTTGCTAGGAGACCAAGTGGGCGGAGCTTAGCCTTCTAAGTAGCAGCAATTGGATAAAAACAATTATTCCTCTCTCTAATTAGGACTATTTTTCTTTGCTTTTTGTTGTATCAACCTAGAGGCGTGGATGATGGGTTGTGTTGTCAAATTTTGAGGTTGGGGGGCCTGTACTTTTGTTGTTTTGTGAATTGCCGTGATGCCATCACTCTTTTATATATATAGATATGTATATGAGGACACTGATATGTACAGAAGCTGCATAGAAGATAGATTCATACAATAATAATATTAATATATTTACATATATATTACTAACGCATTAACAAAATATTAGTTACGGTCTCAGAAGTTTGAAACATGAATATATATATATGTGTGTGCACATGTATATATGTATGAGGACACTTATAAATACAGAATCTGCATAGAAGATGGATTAATACAATAATAATATTAATATATTTACATATATATTACTAACGCATGAACAAAAGATTAGTTACAGTCTCAGAAGTTTGAAACATGAATATATATATATATATGTATGTATGTGTGTGCATGTATATATGTATGAGGACACTTATAAATATAAATGTTTCGAACTTCAATGATGTGGATGTTATATAAGCACACACATATATGTTATATGTATATGAGGACACTGATATGTACAGAAGCTGCATAGAAGATAGATTCATACAATAATAATATTAATATATTTACATATATATTACTACTAACGCCTTAACAAAATATTAGTTACGGTCTCAGAAGTTTGAAACATGAAAATATATATATGTGTGTGCACATGTATATATGTATGAGGATACTTATAAATACAGAATCTGCATAGAAGATGGATTAATACAATAATAATATTAATATATTTACATATATATTACTAACGTATTAACAAAATATTAGTTACGGTCTCAGAAGTTTGAAACATGAAAATATATATATGTGTGTGCACATGTATATATGTATGAGGATACTTATAAATACAGAATCTGCATAGAAGATGGATTAATACAATAATAATATTAATATATTTACATATATATTACTAACGCATTAACAAAATATTAGTTACGGTCTCAGAAGTTTGAAACATGAAAATATATATATGTGTGTGCACATGTATATATGTATGAGGATACTTATGAATATAGAATCTGCATAGAAGATGGATTCATACAATAGTAATATTAATATATTTACATATACATTACTAACGCATGAACAAAAGATTAGTTACAGTCTCAGAAGTTTGAAACATGAAAATATATATATGTGTGTGCACATGTATATATGTATGAGGATACTTATGAATATAGAATCTGCATAGAAGATGGATTCATACAATAGTAATATTAATATATTTACATATACATTACTAACGCATGAACAAAAGATTAGTTACAGTCTCAGAAGTTTGAAACATGAAAATATATATATGTGTGTGCACATGTATATATGTATGAGGATACTTATAAATACAGAATCTGCATAGAAGATGGATTAATACAATAATAATATTAATATATTTACATATACATTACTAACGCATGAACAAAAGATTAGTTACAGTCTCAGAAGTTTGAAACATGAATATATATATATATATATGTGTGTGCATGTATATATGTATGAGGACACTTATAAATACAGAATCTGCATAGAAGATGGATTAATACAATAATAATATTAATATATTTACATATACGTTACTAACGCATGAACAAAAGATTAGTTACAGTCTCAGAAGTTTGAAACATGAAAATATATATATGTGTGTGCATGTATATATGCATGAGGACACTTATAAATACAGAATCTGCATAGAAGATGGATTAATACAATAGTAATATTAATATATTTACATATACATTACTAACGCATGAACAAAAGATTAGTTACAGTCTCAGAAGTTTGAAACATGAATATATATATATGTGTGTTCACATGTATATATGTATGAGGATACTTATAAATACAGAATCTGCACAGAAGATGGATTAATACAATAATAATATTAATATATTTACATATACATTACTAATGCATGAACAAAAGATTAGTTACAGTCTCAGAAGTTTGAAACATGAATATATATATGTCAGAACCCTGCTACTAGAGCCTGGATGTGGCTCTGAGTTTCAGGGTCACTGACATTGATAAGACACCTGCGTCCCAGGACTCGGAGGAGAAACGGCTGATGGACTTGGCGGGGAATTTGCGCGGGGTTTTACTGAGCGGGAAGAGACTGTTCAAATGAGGGGGAGGGTATATAAAGGAGGGTTGGCCGGAGCCTCCCATTCTTGGCTTTTCTGATGTTCATGTTTCCTACAGTAAAAGTTCCTGGTGATACCACAGAGAGTCTCGTGTGTTCATTCAGGAGCGGCTGTGGTGAGCTGACACTAAGCCAAGAATACGGACACCATCCCGCTGTAGCGGTGAGGTGTAACATGCAAGTGGAAGATGAAGAGCTCTTGGGCGCCGGAGGAGGAAGGTCGGAAAGGGCCACTCCCGAGACGGACGCTGAGTTCCACCAGCTGGCGGCCCTGGCGTCATCCACCGCTTATGCCCAGCCAAATGGGGTAACCCAGAGGCGCGGAGTGGTGCGGGGAGATAGCACCGGAGGAGAGGAAGGTTCACCTTCCCCAGGCCCGCAAAAGATGGTGTTTCTGGAGGAGAGGATGTCGGCGATGGAGACCACCTTGGCAGTGATGTCGAGGGCGATGGAGCGCCTGGCGGTTTTGGCGGAGCCGGAGCGAGGAAGGGAACTCCGGGCTAGCTCAATGTGGGACGTGAGCATGGGAAGCAGCCAGGGCTTTGCAGACCTCCCAGCACCGAAGGGAAGGGAAATGCGAAAGGAGCCCGGTGCCCGGCCCAAGATCCAAACGAGCCTGACGCGGGTGGAGGAGAGTGACGACGAAGGGGAAAAGCCTCCGAGAATCCCGGCTATGCTCCCAACTGAGACCCTGGTGCCCCTGGCGAATGCCGGGCGTGGCACAGGACAAAGGGAAGCAGCAGCGGGGCCCACTGGCCCGCAAGGGGGCTTGCGACGGGCGGAGAATTGGGGATTGCCACCACAGGGACCCCTACCGAGACGAGAGGAACTAAGGATCGAGTTTGGGGGAGAGTCCTCTGAACTGGATTTTTTCCTGACCACGGTGAGGGGCTATATGGAGGACAATGCCCACACTTTTAGAACGGAATCCAGCCGGGTACGGGCCATTGGTGCAGTGTTGAAGAGGGGAGCGGCCAGCTGGTACGTTCAACTACACGCGCGGCGCGACCCATGTCTGGGGTCACTCCGACGCTTTATGGGGGCCCTGGAGACCCGTTTCCGAGATCCACTGGAGCAGATCCGGGCGAGGGAGGAGTTGAAGACCGTCTCCCAGGGGCAGAGGTCGGTATCTGAGTATGCGGAGGAGTTCCAATGCCTCGCTGAAAAGGTGCCGGAATGGTCTGCAGTGACAAAGATAGAACTCTTCAAAGAGGGGCTCAGGCGGGAGATCCTCTCCTGGGCGGTGCATCGTGATGAGCCTGACACACTGCGCGGATGGATTCAGCTGGCGGGGCGCATCGAGACATCGCTGGCCCAGGCGAGGAGGCACCGAGGAGGGCTACAGCAGCGGCCGCAGATGAAAGAGGGGAGCCGGAAGGAGGGATCAACCCCAGCCGGGAGGAGAACGGAGCCGACAGGGAACGTGAGCACCAGCAGGAGGGGCTGCTTCGTGTGCGGCCGTTTGGGCCACAGGGCTGCCGAGTGCTGGCAGAGAAAAGGGGAAGGCGGAGGCCCGCCCAAACCAAGAGCCGTGGCAGGGAAACGCGCCGAGGAAGAACCACCGATGAGGCACCACTCGGGGGGGTTGGTAAGTCAGGACAAAGCCATGATAGTGGTCCCCATTCAGCTGGAAAGTGGCAGCAAACAAGCAACCTGCAAAGCATTTGTGGATTGTGGATGTTCCAGGAACATCATCTCCCCTGAATTAGCCGAGGGATTGGGATGCGAAAGAACGAACCTAGAATCCCCAATAGCTTTTTCGCAGTTGGACGGATCCACAGCATCGGGATCATTAGCTAAGTACAGTGCCGAAGATGTAAAGTGTAAGATAGGGAGTTGGGAAGGAAAGGTGTCATTTGTGATATCACAAATAGCCAGCTATAATGTTATACTAGGCATGCCATGGCTGGGGCAGGCCAACCCGCAAATCAACTGGGAGGATAAGAGCATGATCTTCAGGATGAAGTTGGAAGGAGGGAGCCAGGAAGTGGAAAGGGAGCCGGGGAAAAGGGGGGAGGAAGACTCTATCAGGATAGCAGAACTGGCAGATAAATTACCCCCAGAGTATCGGGATTTTGTGGACGTATTTGATGAGAAGGAAGCAGACAGTTTCCCACCGAAGCGGAGAGTTGAAGTGAAGATAGAGCTAGTCCCAGGAGCAGAGCTTCCTAAGGCAAAAATATACCCAATGTCGGCTAGGGAAAAGGAGGAACTGAGAAAATACATTGATAAAAACCTAGCGAGGGGTTTCATAGAGCCTTCAAATTCCCCTCTAGGGGCGCCTGTGTTGTTCAGGCGCAAAAAGGACCAAACGCTGAGGCTCTGCATTGACTACAGGGGCCTGAATGCAATCAGTTCTGGAAATAAATACCCCCTACCTTTAGTGAAGGACTTGATCGCCCAGTTATCGGAGGGACAGATATTCACTAAATTGGACTTAATTGAAGCGTACCATAAATTGCAGATTAAACCAGAGGACAGGTGGAAGACGGCCTTCTCCTGTGCATTCGGATTATTCAATTATCGTGTGCTCCCTTTCGGTTTGTGCGGCGGAGGCGCCGCGTTCATGCAATTAATCAACGAAGTGTTGCATCCATTGTTGTACAAGGGAGTCTTTGTTTTTTTAGATGACATATTGTTAGTATCTCGGACTAAGGAGCAACACATAGAACTAGTCAGGGAAGTCCTGCAAAAGTTGAGAGAAGCAAAACTGTATGCGAAGCTTGCCAAGTGCGAGTTCAATAAAGACCAGATAGACTTTCTGGGGTATAGGATTTCCTCCCAGGGAGTGGCGATGGACCCTGCGAAGGTAGAAGACGTGAGGGGGTGGGAAGCCCCCAAAACACGGAAGCAGCTGCAATCCTTCCTAGGGTTCGCAAACTTCTATAGAACATTTATCAAGGACTTTGCGCGCCTCACTTTGCCATTAACGGATTTGTTAAAGACTAAAGGTAGGGGAGAAACAGCCAAAGTGAAGGCCCCAGGGGCCAAACTGACCTGGACAATAGAATGCCAGGAAGCTTTCGAAGCCCTTAAAAAGCGTTTTACTGAGGAGCCTGTCCTACAGCACCCTGATATGTCTAAAGCCTTTGTATTACATTGCGATGCGTCAGACCGGGCATATGGGGCAGTTCTGCTACAGAAAGACGAGGGGGGGAACCTGAAGCCATGTGGCTATCTGTCAAAAAAGTTTAGCGATACAGAAAAAAACTGGCCGATTTGGGAGAGAGAAGCCTTAGCGATTCTAAAAGCACTAGAGTGCTGGAGACACTTTCTGGAAGGAAGTGGAACACCGTTTGAGGTGTGGACTGACCATAGAAATTTACAGTATCTAAGATCCCCTCGTAAACTATCAGCGAAGCAAATTAGATGGGCCCAATATTTCAGCCGTTTTGATTTCAGACTCAGATTCTTCCAGGGGAAACATAATATACTCGCTGACGCTCTCTCTCGGATGCCTCAGCACGGGGGAGGAATTCAGGAATCTGAAGGGAGTATTTTTCTTGATAAGCAATGGGGCCTGGCAGTACTAACTCGAGCACAAGCGGCCAAAGAAAACAAACGTACTGCCATTTCCACGGGGGGAGGAGAAATATGGGAGGAAGAGTTGAAGCGAGCGTATGGAATGGACAAATGGTTACAAACAAACAAAGAAAAGGGAGAATTGTGTGGGGATTTGGTGTTTGTAAATAAGAAATTGTATATTCCTGAATGTTTAAGACGAGAAATGTTAAGGAAGTACCATGATAACAAGGGTGCGGGTCATCTAGGCCCCACCAGGACCATTAAACTGTTGGCCAAACAATGCTGGTGGCCCGGAATGAGGAAAGACGCCAGGGGATACGTCACGCAGTGTGAATTATGTGCAGAGGGAAAAACACCACCGGGGAAGCCCCAGGGGCTATTGCAGAAGGTGGTGGAGCCCATGAGGCCATGGGAATGCGTAGCCATGGATTTTGTAGGCGAACTACCCCCCAGCAGAGGCCACAGATACATTTGGACAATATTGGACCTATTCTCAAAACAGGCACACTTTGTGGCTCTGCCAAAACTCCCTTCAGCTGAAAAACTTGCTGATTTGTATGTGAAGCATGTATATCGCCTACATGGGTGTCCCGACAAGATAATTAGTGACCGGGGAGTCCAATTTACTGCAAAATTTTGGGGAAAATTCTTACAGCTGTTAGGAGCAGAAAGGAACCTGAGCTCGGCCTTTCATCCCGCGACCAACGGGGGGGTCGAACGTACCCAACAGACACTGTGCCAATTCTTAAGGATGTACACCAATTATAGACAGGATGATTGGGCGGACCTTCTTCCGTTTGCTGAGATGGCTTTTAACGGGGCCGTACATTCGGCCACAGGTCGTGCCCCATTCGAAATAGTATACGGACAGGAGGTGGCACCTTTCCCCAGGCTACCCGAGTGGAAGGAAGGGGAGGGCCAGACCGACGAGGAATGGCCGGCCAAAATCAAGCAAGGGTGGCAAACCGTGGTAGAGGCATTGCGGGAAACACAAAAGAAGTACAAGCTCTTTGCGGATCGTAGGCGCCGAGAGGGGGACAAATTGGGCGAAGGAGATCTGGTTTGGCTGAGCACAAAAAACCTGAAATTGGGGTTCCCATCCAAGAAATTGGCTCCACGCTATATAGGGCCATTCAGGGTAGCAAAAAGAATAAACGAAGTGACCTATGAGCTGAGGCTACCAAAGGACCTAGGAAAGGTACACCCGGTATTCCATTGCAGCCTGTTAAAAAAGTATAAAGGAACTCTGGACAGCGGAGAACAATAGTTGTGTTTAATCTTTTCCTTCCAGGACGAAGGGGAGGAGGACGCCATGTCAGAACCCTGCTACTAGAGCCTGGATGTGGCTCTGAGTTTCAGGGTCACTGACATTGATAAGACACCTGCGTCCCAGGACTCGGAGGAGAAACGGCTGATGGACTTGGCGGGGAATTTGCGCGGGGTTTTACTGAGCGGGAAGAGACTGTTCAAATGAGGGGGAGGGTATATAAAGGAGGGTTGGCCGGAGCCTCCCATTCTTGGCTTTTCTGATGTTCATGTTTCCTACAGTAAAAGTTCCTGGTGATACCACAGAGAGTCTCGTGTGTTCATTCAGGAGCGGCTGTGGTGAGCTGACATATATATATATATATATGTATGTATGTGTGTGCATGTATATATGTATGAGGACACTTATAAATACAGAATCTGCATAGAAGATGGATTAATACAATAATAATATTAATATATTTACATATACATTACTAACGCATGAACAAAAGATTAGTTACAGTCTCAGAAGTTTGAAACATGAATATATATATATATGTATGTATGTGTGTGCATGTATATATGTATTTGGATACTTATAAATACAGAATCTGCATAGAAGATGGATTAATACAATAATAATATTAATATATTTACATATACATTACTAACGCATGAACAAAAGATTAGTTACAGTCTCAGAAGTTTGAAACATGAATATGTATGTGTGTGCATGTATATATGCATGAGGACACTTATAAATACAGAATCTGCATAGAAGATTCTGCATTAATGCAATAATAATATTAATATATTTACATATACATTACTAACGCATGAACAAAAGATTAGTTACAGTCTCAGAAGTTTGAAACATGAATATATATATATGTGTGTGCACATGTATATATGTATGAGGATACTTATAAATACAGAATCTGCATAGAAGATGGATTAATACAATAGTAATATTAATATATTTACATAGACATTACTAACGCATGAACAAAAGATTAGTTACAGTCTCAGAAGTTTGAAACATGAATATATATATATATATATATGTATGTATGTGTGTGCATGTATATATGTATGAGGACACTTATAAATACAGAATCTGCATAGAAGATGGATTAATACAATAATAATATTAATATATTTACATATACATTACTAACGCATGAACAAAAGATTAGTTACAGTCTCAGAAGTTTGAAACATGAATATATATATATATGTATGTATGTGTGTGCATGTATATATGTATTTGGATACTTATAAATACAGAATCTGCATAGAAGATGGATTAATACAATAATAATATTAATATATTTACATATACATTACTAACGCATGAACAAAAGATTAGTTACAGTCTCAGAAGTTTGAAACATGAATATGTATGTGTGTGCATGTATATATGCATGAGGACACTTATAAATACAGAATCTGCATAGAAGATTCTGCATTAATGCAATAATAATATTAATATATTTACATATACATTACTAACGCATGAACAAAAGATTAGTTACAGTCTCAGAAGTTTGAAACATGAATATATATATATGTGTGTGCACATGTATATATGTATGAGGATACTTATAAATACAGAATCTGCATAGAAGATGGATTAATACAATAGTAATATTAATATATTTACATAGACATTACTAACGCATGAACAAAAGATTAGTTACAGTCTCAGAAGTTTGAAACATGAATATATATATATATGTGTATGTATGTGTGTGCATGTATATATGTATGAGGACACTTATAAATACAGAATCTGCATAGAAGATAGATTAATACAATAATACAATTCACTTCATACAATAAAGTGTATTAATTATATTTACATATGCATTTCTAATGCATTAACAAAAAGAAGCAACTATGAGATGTGTTAATGGATAGATATGATTAAAATTAGGGGGAAAATAGAGCCCAGCCCCAATTTAATCACCATACTCCTATGGATCACATTGGCCTTTTTAGTTGCTTCATTACACTCTTGGCTCATGTTCAGCTCATGTTTAATTCTGTTTTAATTTTTGCATATTTGAATATTTTAAATTGTGTGGTCTTATTTAAGCCGTTTCGAGTCTCCTTCAGGAGAGATGAAGCGAGGTATAAATAAACATAATAATAATAATAATAATAATAATAATAATAATAATAATAATAATGGTCTACTAACTCCAAGATCCCTTTCTCATGAATTGAACTGGATTTATTTATTAGGGTCTCAGACCAGAAGTTTGAAATGTTAAAACATTAAAACCAGAAGTTTTTAAAACATTAAAAGCAGAAATTCCAAGATAGACATATAATCAACATAATCAGCTTCATATTTAAAACGTATCCATGATAGGTCTAAGACATGGTATATAACTTTTACGTGCATTTCAATATAATCTCCATTCTCCTATTGATGCAACCTAGAATCGCATTGGCCTTGTTAGCTGCTGCATCACACTCTTGGCTCATGTTCAGCTCATGCCCTACTAAGACTCCTGGATCCCTTTCTCACGAATTGGATTTATTTATTCATTTTAGTCTCAGACTTGAAGTTTGAAATGTTAGAACATTAAAACCAGAAGATTTTATAAACAACAAAAGCAGAAAGTTCTAAGATATGCAACCAACATAATCATCTTAATTCATGATCGCCTCGGTTCAAAATTTTGAACTGTTTTTATGCTTTGATTTATTATGTTATGGTTGCTATCTTCTGTTTTAGTTTGATACTGTATAAGCATTTTATTGGATTGTTGTTGTGTCTCTTATATGTATTTTATTTTGTTTTACTGTAATTGTTTGGGCTTTTTTTTTTTTTTGAGTCTTTTCGGGGAGATGGAGGCGGAATACAAAAATAAAGTTTTTGTTATTATTATTGTTATTGTTATGGTAAGTGTAGGACACGGTATATACCTTTCTCATGTTATTCTCTCAATGTAATAATCATACTCCTGTTGATGCAACTTAGAATCACATTGGCCTTTTTAGTTGCTGCATCACACTCTTGGCTCATGTCTGGCTCATGGTCTAACTAAAGACTTCTAAATTCCTTTTTTATGGACTCTTTCCAAGCCAAGTACCGTATATACTCGAGTATAAGCTGACCCGAATATAAGCCGAGGCACCTAATTTTACCACAAAAAACTGGGAAAACTTATTGACTCGAGTATAAGCCGAGGGTGGGAAATGCAGCAGCTACGGGTAAATTTCAAAATAAAAATAGATACCAATAAAATTGCATTAACGGAGGCATAAGTGGGGTAAATGTTTTTTGAATATTTACCGTATTTCAAAGAAAAACAGTAAGCTAACTCTGTAAGTGCATAAGTAGGGTCAACAAAAACAATATGGAATCAACAATAACTTTATAATAATAATCATCATCATCATCATCAACAATAACAACAACAACTTCCTTTGTATCCTACTCTATCGATCTCCCCATGGAGACTCAGGCCGGCTTCCAACATAGTAACATGCAAACATTCAATGCCTATATAATCAATGCAGAGCTAGATATAGCTCTATAATTATATATACTAATTTCACATTTGCATTTCCCCCCTGAAAAGTTTGCAAATCCTCTGTGCATTTCCCTCCTGCAATATTTGCAAGTCCCATTTATCTATGTTTACATCTATCTAGACATCTCTCTCTGTGTGTGCATATTTAAAAGGTCTATATCTATATTAATATCTATCTATCTAGACATTGCTCTATATAGAGAATTATATCTTTATAGGACTTGCAGAGACTTGCAAACATATGACATTGCTCTATATAGAGAGAATTATATCTTTATAGGACTTGAAGAGACTTGCAAACATATGACTGCTCTATATAGAGAGAATTATATCTTTATTGGACTTGCAGAGACTTGCAAACATATGACATTGCTCTATATAGAGAGAATTGTATCTTTATAGGACTTGCAGAGACTTGCAAACATATGACATTGCTCTATATAGAGAGAATTGTATCTTTATAGGACTTGAAGAGACTTGCAAACATATGACATTGCTCTATATAGAGAGAATTATATCTTTATAGGACTTGCAGAGACTTGCAAACATATGACATTGCTCTATATAGAGAGAATTGTATCTTTATAGGACTTGCAGAGACTTGCAAACATATGACATTGCTCTATATAGAGAGAATTGTATCTTTATAGGACTTGCAGAGACTTGCAAACATATGACATTGCTCTATATAGAGAGAATTATATCTTTATAGGACTTGCAGAGACTTGCAAACATATGACATTGCGCTATATAGAGAGAATTATATCTTTATAGGACTTGCAGAGACTTGCAAACATATGAGGAGAAAATTCATATATTAAATTAATGTATTTGTACGGGGAAATCTATATATTATTTACAAGCTTTGGGGCATGCATTTGCCCAAGGAAGAAATGCAAGCAAAGCCCTCCTAAAAACAACTTTGGCCTCTTTTCTCCTCCCCTTTCCCACCTCTTTTATTTATCCCTTTTCCAACTCTAAAAGTAGCCAGAAAAGGCTTTTTAAAACTTCCCTTCCTCTCCCAAAAAACCCACTCCATTTTTGTTTCCTTAGGAATAAAAAGAAATACACACCTTCTGTTGCTTTCCTTTCCCTCCCTTTTGACTCAAACGTTCTTGCAATAATAGTAATAATAATAATAAATCCTGCAAATTTGCAAGAGTCTCTCTTTTTCTTCCCCTTACACCCATGCAATCTTTTTCTTCTTCCTGGCTTGCAAGGGTTTCTCTCACACTCTCCTTTCGCTTTTGAAAACATTCCCTTGTCACTTTCTCTCTTAAAAAATAAGATAACTCCAGCCTGGGAGGAGAAGCGGAGAAGGAGGTTTTGGAAAAGAAAAGATACTGTGGCCTCCAGGCTCCGCTGCTGGCTTGACATTGACCCGATTATAAGCCAGTATATATGGTAAGTGTGCCCTGATGCTATATGTGTGCATTGCATTTTTATGGCCGAAGTGTAGGTACCATACGTATATTTCTCCCCATTGAAATGCATTGTGCTCGTTTTGTGTTCAGTTTGCATTTGAAGTTCTGACTTACGGTGGCAGTCGCTGACGTGAATGTCGTAGATGTGCGAGTGAGTCTTCAAGGCAAAGACGAGCCCAATGATGTACGCCACGGGAAGCAGCAGCGAGACGGTGTAGACCAGGGGCCTCATGGGAAAGAAGAGAGTATATATATCTATATATATTAGAGGTGTGCACGAAACAAATTCCTTCGTTTCCTTCGTGCTATCGTTTCATTTCAACCTTTCGTCTACACAAATTGAATGATGACATTTTCATAGGAAACAAGAGACGACACGAAAACGAAAGCCGCACAGTCATCGTGATTGCTTTCGTTTTCCTTTCGTTTCTGCCCCGTAACAATAAGCAGGTACTGATAGAGGGATGCTTTCCTGTTACAGGTGATGTTTACCAATGGATATATATATCTATATATATATAAAAGAGTGATGGCATCACGGCGACCCACAAAACAACAAAACTACAGGCCCCCCAACCTCGAAATTTGACAACACAACCCATCATCCACGGCTCTAGGTTGATACAACAAAAAGAAAAGAAAAATAAAGTCCTAATTAGAGAGAGAGGAATAATTGCTTTTATCCAATTGCTGCCAGTTAGAAGGCTAAGCTCCTCCAACTTGGTCTCCCAGCAACCCAATAAAAAATAATAAAAAACACTAAAAAACAATTAAAAACACTAAAAAATTAATACAATAAAATACTATGATAACAGAAAATAACTAAAAATAATACAAGAAAATAATAAAATATAATAAATAAAAAGATAACTTACAATAAAATTAATTTTAAAAAAAACAAATAACGTCAAATAAAAATGACACAACAATTTTTAACCAATACCACCACCACTTTGCCACAGCAACGCGTGGCCGGGCACAGCTAGTATGTATGTATGTATGTATGTATGTGTGTGTGTGTGTGTGTATGTATATGTGTGTGTGTGTGTGTGTGTGTGTGTGTGTATATATATATATATATATATATATATATATATATATATATATATAATGATAGCTAGCTACTCTGGGAATCTAAGATGAGCTTGGGAGAGGAAAGCCCCTGCATTACATCTGGTGTATGTCAATGGGTGATAATAATAATAATAATAATAATAATAATAATAATAATAATAATAATAATAATAAGGTGGTCCCGGTGCTGATGGGCACATTGGGTGCCGTGCCAAAAGATCTCAGCCGGCATTTGGAAACAATAGACATTGACAAAATTACGATCTGCCAACTGCAAAAGGCCACCCGACTGGGATCTGCGCGCATCATCCGAAAATACATCACACAGTCCTAGACACTTGGGAAGTGTTCGACTTGTGATTTTGTGATACGAAATCCAGCATATCTATCTTGTTTGCTGTATCATAATAAAATAATAATAATAATTGAACAACCGTTCAATGCTAAGGCGTTCATACAGGGACAATTTCATCCTAGATATTCTGTTTTTCCTCCAGAATGGACATCCCAGGGTTTCCTAATTCGCATGATCCCGCCCACTGCCTCTCCCTTAACCCTTTCCTACCCTTTCCTATGGCACACAGCAAACAGAGGAATTGATCAGCAACTGAACAAGTGGTTTGGGGAGAATTCACCTTGATTTACAGGAGTTGTGTCAGAGTATTGCAGCGCAGCGGTAGTGGTATGAAAAGCAATGGAGCGCAGAATGAAGCAACACTTTGACGTCAGTAAAAGCAATATACAAAGCTTTACTGAATGGAGCAGTAAACAGCACAAACAGAGTTCAAAGTTTTAATCCACTTGACCGAAACACACACTTTTGCCAAGCAATAGTGTGGGGAAATGTCAGAGTCTTAGAAGTCCAATGAAGCTTGACAACAAGGCTGGAAATAAACTTGGTTCTTGGCTAGGTCCGTGACTAGAAACAAGGCAAAACGTGAAGCGTGGAGCAGGGTCCGTGGTTAAACAGCAAGGCAAGGCAAAGGCTTGAAAGCTTGATCCGGGAAGCAAGGAACTGGGGTTACGAAGTCCACACACGATCTCTCTCCTGAAGCTGATCAATTGACTCCGCAAAGGATCTCCCGCGCCAAACACCTATATTGGGTCTCGTTTTCCCGCCAACAAATCTTTCCCTAGAGAACAAGAAGCGAAACCCAACTCTGTCCAGATGCAAGACTCCTTAGAATTTCCCAAGGGAAGCAGGCCTAATCAGCCTGTTGTTTGGCAGCGATCCGTAAACTCCTCCGTTGGGCCTCTCTAACTCCTCTGTCTCTAGAATAAGATTCCTTCCTGGGAAACGGAGGGGAGTAATGCCCAAGGCCTGTTTTACTGAATTCTTGAGGGCAAACATCAACATCCGGCAGGTGAAGAGACTCCGGCTCTTGTTGCACCGGCGAAAACCCCATGTTTTCATCTTCATCTGCCACAATAGTACTAGGAACAGGACTACAGGGCCCATGAGTCATCAGACTATCCCCACCCTCAAGGCCCCCCTCAAACAGGGCCCCTCTCCTCGAGTCGCGGGGCCGCGGTTTGGTAGGGTAGGCCTGATGGAAGCGGCGGACCAGGTCGGGGGCATGGACTGTGACAGCGTCTTCCCAGGAGCGTTCTTCGGGGCCAAAACCCACCCAGTCAATGAGATACTGAAGGCGGCGGCAATGGAAGCGAGAATCCAAAATGTCCTGCTGGCTTGCTGTCATGGCACAAATGAAGTGCCTTTTCTCTGCCGGGACCTGGAGGGATGTAAACATGGTTCCTGTAGCATAATAGATCGTTCTTGAGTGAGAAAGGGAAACGTAGTCCTTGGCGAATCTGTTCTTGAGCCCAGGCATCTGTCTGTTGACTGGCCCTAATCTCTTGAGTGAAAAGGGATTCTGGGTTAGGAAGAGCTGGCTCAATTGAAGTGGATTTGGTGTTTCCCACTGTGAGCGTGGCAAAGTTCTCGGGTTGCAGCAATCGTGATTCTGTCTTTGCGCCCTGCTGCATATTCTGGTTTCCGTGACAGGGCATCTGCTTGCTTGGTCTGAGCCGGAGTCACATAATGGATCCGGAAGTCAAAACGTTCAAAGAACAAAGCCCAGCGCTGCTGCCTTTGGTTTAGCTTCCGTGCGGTCCTTAGATGCTCCAAATTTCGATGGTCAGTATGGACTTCAATGGGAAATTTGGCCCCTTCTAGCCAATGCCTCCAATTTTCAAAGGCTGCCTTTATGGCTAAGAGTTCTTTTTCCCAAATGGTATAATTTCTCTCTGGGGCTGTTAGTTGTCGTGAGTAATAGGCACAAGGATGGAGATGTTCTCCCACTGGTTGCATGAGCACAGCCCCAATTGCCACATCAGAGGCGTCAGCCTGCACAACAAAAGGGGTTTTAGGATCAGGGTGCTGTAGAATTGGCTGGGTCGTGAATAACTGCTTTAGCTGGTGGAACCCTTGCTCAGCTTGTTCTGTCCAGCGGAAAGGTTGTTTCCCTCGGATGCAGCTGGTGATTGGGTCAGACCAGCGAGCGAAGTCTGGGATGAACTTGCGGTAGTAGTTTGCAAACCCCAAGAAGCGCTGAACTTCCTTTTTGTTAGTTGGCGCCCGCCATTCCAATACGGCCGAAACCTTTGCCGGGTCCATGGATAGTCCTAGTGGCGAGACGCGGTATCCCAGGAAATCTACCTCTTGCAAATCAAAGGCGCATTTTTCTAACTTGGCATATAGTCCATGATCCCGCAATCGTTGTAGCACCATTCTGACGTGCTGATCGTGTTCCGTTTGTGATTTCGAGAACACCAAAAAGTCATCCAAGTATATGATCAAGAACCGATCTAAATAATCTTGGAAAATATCGTTGACAAAATGCTGGAAAGTTGCGGGGGCTCCGGATAATCCGAAATTCATGACTAGGGACTCGTATAATCTGAATTTGGTCTGGAAGGCGGTTTTCCATTCGTCCCCTTCTCTTATGCGAACTAGATTGTAAGCCCCGCGAAGATCCAGTTTGGTGTAAACCTTGACCCCTCGGAGTCGGTCCAATAGGTCTGAGATCAATGGCAATGGGTAGCGGTTCCGCTTCGTGATGTTGTTCAGTGCCCGATAGTCCACAACCAAGCGTAGGTCCCCTGACTTCTTTTTCACAAACATCACTGGAGAAGCGGCTGGGGATTGAGAGGGTCTGATGAACCCCTTGCGAAGGTTTGACTCTATAAACTCCCTGAGAGCTTCTTGCTCTGGTTCAGTCAGGGAGTAGAGATGTCCTCGCGGAATTGGGGCCCCCTCCACCAGGTCAATGGCACAGTCATAGGGTCTATGTGGGGGTAGTTTCTCGGCTTCCTTTTCATTGAAAACATCCCAAAAGTCCGAGTATTTCTTGGGCAAGGTGATGATGGGTTCTGCGTCTGTGGCATGGCAGACCTTGGCTACTAGACAATGATTTTGGCAATATCTTGAGGCGAACTGCAGTTCTCTGTTAGTCCAGGAGATGTTTGGGTCGTGGAGTGTCAGCCACGGGATACCCAAAATCACGGGGAAATGGGGGACCTCGGTAACGAAGAAGGAGATTTCTTCCATGTGTTCTCTTATCCACATTCTGGTGGGCTCGGTCCATTGGCTTACTGAACCTGTCTTCAGGGGTCGGCCGTCTATGGCTTGCACCACCCGGGCGTTCTTGAAATCATGATATTGTAGTCCCAGAGAGTCAGCATAGTCCCTATCGATGAAGTTGTTTGTTGCCCCTGAGTCTATCATGGCATGGATCATGACGGGTCCTTTTTTCACTGACCACAGCGTGACCACCAGGAGAAATAGGACCCCCGTTTGCGGCTCTTGAGTGGAGTTTTTGACCGGGTTGGCGAGCCCCTCTACGCCCGGTCGCTGGCTTCCCCCGCCGGCTTTGTTCCAGCCGCCTCGGCAGCCTCCGCCTCCGCGGAGGCCGCCGCCGCCAGCTGGGTGGGGGGCTTCTTCTTGGCTGGACATTCTCTGGCGAAGTGGCCCCCATTTCCGCAGTACCAACACAGATTCAAACGTTGGTGGCGGGCCTTTTCAGCAACATCTAGCCTGGGGCGCACATTGCCCAACTGCATCGGCTCCTCCTCGCCTCCCGTGGGGTTAGGGGCTGGTGGTGGGGGTCTCCATACTGGACGAGGCTGGACACTGGTAGAAGTGGGAGGCTTTACTCCGGCTCTTCCACTCTGGCCCCGGAGCCACTGTTTCTTGTTGGGAAGCAAGACTTCAGCCCGTAAACACTGGGCGATGAGTCTTTCAAGAGTCCCAGGGGGGTCCACCTTAGAGATTTCTTCCTGCATCTCGATGTTGAGGCCCTCGCGAAACTGCCCTCTGAGGGCTATATCGTTCCAGCCGGTGTTTTGAGCCAGCACCCGGAACTCGGCAATGTATCGGGACAACGGTCTGTCCCCTTGGAAGAGGCGTCGGAGTTTATGGCCGGCCGCCTCTTCGTCGTCCTCGATCCCCCAGGTTTTTCGAAGGTGGTTCAAGAATTGCTGCGCGGTGTTTAGGTGCGTGGAACCCGCGTCGTACAATGCCGTCGCCCAAGTGGCCGCAGGCCCATCCAGGAGACTGAATATCCACGCCACCTTGACGTCTTCTTGGGCAAACTCGGCTTGACGGGCTTCTAAGTACGCCTGGCACTGGCGACGGAAGACATGAACCTTGGAGGCTTCTCCAGAAAACTTGGTTGGCAGCGCTAGAGCAGGGAGACGGGCTCCTCGTTCCTTCAAGCCTCGTATCTCTCCCTCCTGCTCTCGGAGTGTGTCCCGGATCGGATTAAATTCATCTTGAGAAATGGTGTAACTGAGTGGTTGAGCTGGGGCGGTCGCTCCGGCTCCTGGAGTTGACATATTGGCCTTAGGTTATTTGGTGCTGGGTTGGCGGAGTCAAACTGTCAGACCCCTGGCTGCTGGGCACCAATAACCGTACACGGAGGCCAATCTCTATCTAATATCTTTATTAAGGAAATATATAAAAGCAATAAAAACAAGTGAAGAATATAGTTCAGAAGCAGACCTTTCAAATGAGGTCAAATATAGTCCAAAAATGTATTGTCCAATAAATGATATTAGAGTTCAAAGTTTTAATCCACTTGACCGAAACACACACTTTTGCCAAGCAATAGTGTGGGGAAATGTCAGAGTCTTGGAAGTCCAATGAAGCTTGACAACAAGGCTGGAAATAAACTTGGTTCTTGGCTAGGTCCGTGACTAGAAACAAGGCAAAACGTGAAGCGTGGAGCAGGGTCCGTGGTTAAACAGCAAGGCAAGGCAAAGGCTTGAAAGCTTGATCCGGGAAGCAAGGAACTGGGGTTACGAAGTCCACACACGATCTCTCTCCTGAAGCTGATCAATTGACTCCTCAAAGAATCTCCCGCGCCAAACACCTATATTGGGTCTCGTTTTCCCGCCAACAAATCTCTTTCCCTAGAGAACAAGAAGCGAAACCCAACTCTGTCCAGATGCAAGACTCCTTAGAATTTCCCAAGGGAAGCAGGCCTAATCAGCCTGTTGTTTGGCAGCGATCCGTAAACTCCTCCGTTGGGCCTCTCTAACTCCTCTGTCTCTAGAATAAGATTCCTTCCTGGGAAACGGAGGGGAGTTCTGCCCAAGGCCTGTTTTACTGAATTCTTGAGGGCAAACATCAACATCCTGCAGGTGAAGAGACTCCGGCTCTTGTTGCACCGGCGAAAACCCCGTTTTCATCTTCATCTGCCACAATAGTACTAGAAACAGGACTACAGGGCCCATGAGGCATCACACCATGGATAATGGGACTTGCAGTACCTTCACTGATACTGTGACCCCACCGACAATGGACTGGGACCAAACTTGGCACAGAGAAACCCTATGGCCAACTGAACATACTGCAGGGGTTTGGGGGAACGGACCTTGATTTTGGGAGTTGTAGTTCACCTGCATCCAGAGATCCCTGAATCCAGCCAACCACGGATTTGGACTAAACTTGGCACACAGACCCAACATGGCCAACTGTGAATGCTGGCGGGATTTGGGGGTGATAGCTGGGAATCTGGGAGTTCTAGTTCACTCTTATCCAGACAGCACTGAACCCAGCCAACGATGGATCTGGACCAAACTTCAGTGATATTACCTAACATCCCAAAATAAACAATGTCTTCTTCTAATTACCTGGGCACTGTTGGATCCCCAAGCTAGTATAATAATATAACACAATTATAGTATAATAATATAACTAGCTTTGCCCGGCCACGCATTGCTGTGGCTTATGGGAATCCTTTGTTGGCAAGGTGGAATAGCAGTGAATAGCCTTGCAGTCTCAAAGCCTGGCCGTTTTCTGGAGTAGCTGGAGCTTTTTGTTGTATGAACATAGAGGCATGGATGAGGGGTTTTGCTGGCAAGTTTAGTGTTTCTGGGATGTGTAGTTTTGTTGTTTTATCCTAGGCCAAAATTTCATTATCCTTTTATATATATACTAGCTGTGCCCGGCCACGCGTTGCTGTGGCGAAGTCTGGTGGTCTGGGAAATAAAGTATTGAGGAATTGGTGGTAGGTAAGGTCAAGGGTAAAGGTTCAAACCTGTGGCCTTTCGGTCCAGAAGTTCAGCAGCTCAGCGCTTTAACACGCTGCGCCATCAGGGGATATTATTTCCTAAAGGTTGTGAATATACAATATTTCTGATTGGTTTTTTTTGTTTGTTGGAGGCAAGTATGAATGCTGCTTTAAAGCCTGGCTGTTTCCTCCCTGAGTGAATTTTTTGTTGGGAGGTGTTAGCTGGCCCTGATTGTTTCCTGTCTGGAATTCCCTTGTTTTCAGAGTGGTGTTGTTTGCGATATTTTATGTGCTTCTACTGTCTGTGGCCCTGAGAAATCAGAGGATTTTCCAGACTTTGATGATGGGAATACTTTGTTGGGAGGTGTTAGCTGGCCCTGATTGTTTCCTGTGTGGAATTCCCCTGTTTATTTACTGTCCTGGTTTTAGAGATTATATTGTTCTGCATTATTCTATCCCAGTAATTATTTCATATTAAAGAAGAATCTCACTTATCCAACATTCGCTTATACAATGTTCTGGATTATCCAACGCAGTCTGCCTTTTCATAATCAATGTTTTTGTAGTCAGTGTTTTAAATTCATTGTGATATTTTAGTGGTAAATTTGTAAATACAGTACAGTAGAGTCTCACTTATCCAACATAAACGGGCCGGCAGAACGTTGGATAAGCGAATATGTTGGATAATGAGGAATTAAGGAAAAACCTATTAAACATCAAATTAAGTTATGATTTTACAAATTAAGCACCAAAACATCATGTTAGACAACAAATTTGTCAGAAAAAGTTGTTCAGTACACAGTAATGCTATATAGAAATTACTGTATTTATGAATTTAGCACCAAAATATCACAATATATTGAAAGCATTGACTACAAAAATGCGTTGGATAATCCAGAACGTTGGATAAGTGAGACTCTACTGTAAATACTACATAGCATTACTGCGCATGGAACTACTTTTTCTGTCAAATTTGTTGTATAATATGATGTTTTGGTGCTTAATTTGTATAACGATTACCTAATTTGATGTTTAATTGGCTTTTCCTGAATCCCTTCTTATTATCCAACATATTCACTTATCCTGCCGGCCTGTTTACGTTGGATAAGTGAGACTCTACTGTATATTTCTAATCTTATATTATCTGCTCAGAACTGGATTATATGAGGCTCCTTCTTCACAGCTGTATAAAATGCACACTGAAGTGGATTATATGGCAGTGTGGAGTCAAGATAATCCAGTGCAAAGCAGATAATATAAGATTATAAATGGGTTCTATAGCTGTGTTGAAGGGCCTTGAGTCTACACGGCCATATAGTCCAGTGCAAATTAGATAATCTGTGGAAGAAGACTCAGTGAGGCCTACATCCGCCTGTCCCCTAACTGAAACCTGGCTGTCCCTTGGCTGGTTGCTAGGCAACCAAGTGGGCAGAGATTAGCCCTCTAAACTGGCAGCAATTGGATAAAAACAATTATTGCTCTCCCTCTAATTAGGACTTTATTTTTCTTTTCTTTTTGTTGTATCAACCTTGAGGCGTGGATGATGGGTTGTGTTGTCAAATTTCGAGGTTGGGGGGGCCTGTAGTTTTGTTGTTTTGTCCACTGCCCTGATGCCATCACTCTTTTATATATATAGATAGACTAGCTGTGCCCGGCCACGCATTGCTGTGGCGAAGTCTGGTGGTATGGGAAATAAAGTATTGAGGAATTGGTGGTAGTTAAGGTAAAGGGTAAAGGTTTTCTCCTGACATTAAAGTCCAGTTGTGTCCGACTGCACACTGAAGTGGATTATATAGCAGTGTGGAGTCAAGATAATCCAGTTCAAAGCAGATAATATAAGATTATAAATGGGTTATATAGTTGTGTGGAAGGGCCTTGAGTCTACACTGCCATATAATCCAGTTCAAATCTGATAATCTGTATTTTATAGGCAGTGTGGAAGAGGCCTAAGTGAGGCCTAACTCTGCCTGTCCCCTGGGCTGAGTGGGTTGCTAGGAGACCAAGTGGGCGGAGCTTAGCCTTCTAACTGGCAGCAATTGAATAAAAACAATTATCCCTCTAATTAGGACTTTATTTTTCTTTCCTTTTTGTTGTATGAACGTAGAGGCATGGATGAGGGGTTGTGCTGTCAAGTTTAGTGTTTCTGGGATGTGTAGTTTTGTTGTTTTGTCCTAGGCCGAAATTTCATTACCCTTTTATATATATAGATATAATATAATATAATATAATATAATATAATATAATATAATATAATATAATATAATATAATATACAGTGCTGCAGGATGTCTCTCCCACAAGGATAAAATTTGTGCAGTTTTATAAACTTTCCCCATGTTTTTTATGATAGAACCAATTAGGAAACGACATGTTTAACTGAGTGTACACTAATGACTTAGTGTAACGGGCTTCAAGGAAGCCAATAACAATTTGAAACGATACAAGTTGAAAACAACACAAAGCCAATCAAAGGATAAACATAATACTTAAAAGATCAGAGTTCATTCTCGGTTTTGACCCAAACAAGGAATTTCCAAACACCGGAACGCGGGATTTATGGAGCGCAAAGGTCCAAGCGGCCATCTGACTCCATCATGGGACAGAAGCAGAAAATTCATTTCCATCCCTCAGACAGAATGAAGAATATTGCTTATTATGAATGGCCCTGCATGTGACAGGAGTGTGACCTGGTAGCAGATCATGATTAGACCCATCTGACAAAGGTTTCCAAAAAGAAGAGGTGGAAAACTCCCCACGATGGCTTCTTGAAGGTTTGGGATGCATCTACATCATACGATTAATGCACTTTGACACAACTTGGGTCCAATAATTCTACAATTCCTCCAAACAAGGGTTACCTTCAAAGGCTTAGAAGGGATCTCAAGGGGCCATGGATTCTTAATCCCCTTCTGCAGGCAAGAAGACACCATCAAAACCCTCCCGACAGATGGCCATGATGCCTCTGCTTCAAAATATCTGAAGGAGGAGACTGTACAGGACTCCCAAGAAATCGAGAGTTGACTTGAAGGTAACAAACCATAAGCCAAAGAACGTAGATAGTTCAAAACTATAGTCATCCTTCTACACTGTGGAATTAATGCAGTTTGATACCACTTTTAACTGCCATGGCTCAATACAATGTAGATGAACCCTATATAAACCTCTATATATATATATATATATATATATATATATATATATATATATATATGTATGTATACACACACACACACACACACACACACACACACACACACAATACCCTTTTCTCAAAAGCCCACAAGCGATGGTGATGGGATACTTACTCAACATGGCTGTAGTACAAGGTGCCGTTGTTCTCCATCTGCAAAAGGGAGAACGCAAAGGTGAGATGCAGGTAAAAAAAAGATGAATACACTCCAAAGAAAGCTGAGAGAAGGGGACATAAGGGCTGTGGCACAGCTGGCTAGTAACCAGCTGCAATAAATCACTACTGACCGAGAGGTCATGAGTTCGAAGCGCGGGTCGGGTTAAGCCCCCGACCATTAAATAGCCCGGCTTGCTGTTGACCTATGCAGCCCCGAAAGACAGTTGCATCTGTCAAGTAGGGAAATTTAGGTACGCTTTATGAAGGCTAATTTAACTAATTTACAACACCATAAAACTGCCAGCAAAACACAAGGAAAGGAATGAGGAAGTACAGCCACTACTGGACGGTGAAGCAACAGCTCCCCCTGTGGCCGGAATAGTGAAGCTGGAAAAAAATGTTAAAAATGCCTCTGTGTCTGTCTATGCTGTATGTTGTTTGTCTGTTGACATTGAATGTTTGCCATATATGTGTTCATTGTAATCCGCCCTGAGTCCCCTTCGGGGTGAGAAAGAAGGGCGGAATATAAATACTGTAAATAAATAAATAAATGTTTAAATATTGGAACGGATTCAAATGTCAGGAAAAGAGATTCCAGGTAAACATTAGGAAGAACATCTTGAGAATATGAGCTGTTTAGAGTGGAATATGCCACCTGTAAGTGTGGTAGAGTCTACTTTTCAAGCAGAGGTTGGAGGGTCATCTGTCGAGGGGGATCGGATTGTGATTCCAAGTGTTTAAAGCAAGTCTGGATGTTGCCTTCGACAACACTCTGGATGTTGCGATTAGCAAGCATGTATAGCATTGAATAGTCTTGCAGCTAGAAAATCAATCAGTGACGGGATCTGCATAGAGGTAGCCTGGCTGTCGTTGCCTGGAGGCACCCTCTGTTTGGGTGGTGTTCACTGGCGTCATGTCAGACCACACAGAAAAGCCATTGACATCCACAAGCATGTGGACAATTTCAGCAGAAAGAAGGAAACCATGAAAATGAACACAATCTGGCTACCAGTAGTTAAAAACTCTTAAAATCAGGATAGTAAATACAGAACTCAGAAACAGGGGAATTCAAGACAGCAAGCAACCAAGTCCCATATCCCAAACAGAGGGTGCCTCCAGGCAATAGAAGCCAGGCTAACTCCATATAGATACCTTCACTGATTGACTTTGCAAACTTCATGGCTACTCATTGCAATTCAAGATTGCTAATTGCAACTTGCTTCAAACAGACAAGGGTTCTGAAACAGACATCCTAGAGGTTTTGCAAGTGATGAGCCTCCGCCATAGACTCACCAGGTCGAAGTGGCAGCTCTGGCAGACGTAATGCCCGGGTGGCTCCTGCGTGATGTTATGGCATTCCCCGCAGACCAGCCGCCCGTAGACCTTGGAGAAGAGGGTGGGCGCAAAGACACCTGGAAGGAAAGGAGAGGGGATTGGATTAAGGAGGCCTCTTTAGTATATAAACTTTATTACAACCCATGGACCCACAGCTGCTAAGTGGATAATATACAGGAGTTGACAGAACATTCAAAACTACGGCCATACCACCCTGAACACGCCCAATCTCATCTGATCTCAGAAGCTAAGCAGGGTCGGGCCTGGTTAGTACTTGGATGGGAGACCGCCTGGGAATACCAGGTGCTGTAGGCCTCTTTAGGAATATCTAAGTCCTCTCTAGGGTCAGCTTCCACTGTACGTTGGGATGGGAGACGTAGATATTCAGAGTTAACTTCTACAGCTGTGCAAAAATTTGGACACGGGTATTAAATCGTAAGTATTTCGGCAAATTCGTACTTACGATGCGACTTACACTCACCTCCTAAAATTTGTGTTCACGAGTCAGATCGTTTGCTAGGATTCATTTAGAGGAGGCATAGGCCAATCTGTCATGAATAAATATGATGTATGGTTTGAATGGAACTGTATGAAAGATGAATGAATGGGAGCTAATAATTTTGGGAGACACCATTCTAAAATATTAAGGCCTGGAAAACAACGATACTCGTGGAACTGTAATTAGAAATGGCCGAACTGCTGACATTGATAAAATCTGTGACGAATGATTAAGTGATGAATTTTTGGGGAAAACAACCTGTTTACATTAATCAGAGACAACTCTTTAGGTTAAAGAAATGATTATGTGGATGATTATAAGGATTCTGGACACTTTACCTCCTTTTCTCAAGGGAAGAGAAAGGAGTGTGTTTTGGAGTCATGGTCTTTGTGGCGTTTTGGAGTTTTAGAAAGTTTTGTGTATTGGCAGATTGAGAAATTGCACAGAAAGATCGTTTTTAGAAACACAGGATTGCTTAGGAACGAGATGCTGAAAGAACAGAAGAGAGACACAGAGGCGCTGAATTGTGCACGTGTTTGTGTCAATCTGGATGACTACAAAACTCATGATGCATGGTGACAGTCAAGTGTGGTACTCCGCTTTTGCAATTTGGCAGCCACCCCTTAATGTTTTTCTGCAGATCAAACTATTGTATTTCTAATTTCCTTGTTTCTAGTTTCTGACTGGGAAATAAGAGACTAGAGATATTGGGGCACTGTGACTCAATGTTTTGGCACCCAAACAGGGACTTGAAAAAAATCTTGGAATTTCCCTTTAAGACCTCCTATTTCTGATTGGGAAATAAAGAAACTATAGTTATTTGGGCACTGTGCCTCAACCCAATCAACCAACTTACCTACATATTTGTAAATGTGAAAATATGAAGTTTTTCATACTTTAACTTTTACATATATAGATAGGTAAGTAGCATGCAGGACAAAATGGTAAAGCTTGAGCTGGTGAAGAATGGGACCCTACTCTAAAAGCGTAACCGAAAGGACCTTATCTATATACAGTAGAGTCTCACTTATCCAACAATCACTTATCCAACGTTCTGGATTATCCAATGCATTTTTGTAGTCAATGTTTTCAATGCATTGTGATATTTTGGTGCTAAATTCATAAATACAGTAATTACTACATAGCATTAATGTGTAATGAACTACTTTTTCTGTCAAATTTGTTGTATAACATGATGTTTTGGTGCTTAATTTGTAAAATCATAACCTAATTTGATGTGCAATAGGCTTTTCCTTAATCCCTCCTTTTTATCCAACATATTTGCTTATCCAACATTCTGCCGGCCCGTTTATGTTGGATAAGTGAGACTCTACTGTGTGTATATATATATATAGATAGATAGATAGATAGATATAATTTTATTTATTTACAGTATTTATATCCCGCCCTTCTTTCTCACCCCGAAGGGGACTCAGGGCAGATCACATTATACACACATAGGGCAAACATTCAATGCCCATAAACACATCAAACAGAGACAGAGACAGACAGACGTAGAGGCAATTTAACCTTCTTCTGAGGGGATGTTCGATTCTGGCCACATCATCCTCTGTGACGGCACTTCCTCATTCCAACGTCGTAAATTAGTTAAACTTGCCTCCCCACTTTTATAAGTGGTACCTTATTTCCTACTTGATAGATGCAACTACCTTTCGGGTTGCTAGGTCAGCAACGAGCAGGGGCTATTATTTATTCTTAATTGACGGGTGCTCACCCCACCACGGGCTGTCCTCAAACTCATGACCTCATGGTCAGAGTGATTTATTGCAGCAGGCTGCTCAACAACCTGCGCCACAGCCCGGCTGTAAAAAACATTAATAATAAAGCTTTATTTCTAGACCGCCCTCTCTCCCCAAAGGGACTCAAAAGCGTACCTCCAACAGAGAGGAAGAGCAGGGCGGAGCTGACTCCAGCGGACCGGCTGTTGAACCTCTGCTCTTGGTGCCGGATGCCTCCGATGACCATGCACAGCCCCTGCGAGGAGGGAGAGGAGGAGGATGAGATCCCACCTAAACATTAGGAGGAACTAATGGGATGTAAAGGCAAGGGGCTGGCAGTATCTCGAAGCCCGGCCTGGGGACCCTTGGGAGGGACGGAGGAGACTCACGGGGATGAAGAGGACGCAGCCCAGGAGGGTGCCGGTCAGGGCGGACTTGACGATTTCCTCGTAGCACTTGTTCTTCTCCCGGGCGCCTTTGATGAGCGCCGTGATGTAGAAGGTCAGCTCCGTGATGGAGCCGAAGGTGGCGTTCACCACCGCGCCCACCGCAAAGTTGCTCTGGGCAGAGATGCTGCGAGGGACATGGGGACAAAGGGAAGAAGAAGAGGCAGAGAGGTTTCTATCAGTGGTAGAGAACTTGAATCACACAAGGGGTGCATCCACGCTACAGAATTAATGCTGCCACGGCTCGATGCGATGGAGCCCTGGGATTTAGAAGGAAACACTGCTGGGTGGTAAGGCCTTTGTGCCCACAAGTTTCAGCCTTGACACTGTCAGGGTATTGTGAATTGTGTGAAATGTTAAAATCAATCTAGGCTGTTAGAAATGTCTTCTGTGTGAATTTCGGCAAGGCATTTCAGTAGCTATGGAGTTAATAAGAACCTGCTTTGATTGATGTAACACAGGACCAATGGGGTCAAGTCTGTTTGACCGGGACTTCCTTCATGATCTGTGGAATGCAGGGGAGTGTTTGCTGTGTTCGGCGTGAGCGTTCACTGAAGATGGACGATGAATGCTTTGCTCTGTAGCCGAGGAGACACTGCCATGTGTCTGGGACTTATTGTAAATGACTGCAACTGTATATAGTGATGTAAATAAAGATAAAGAACAGTTGGTTTTCAACTGAACCTTCGACTGCTGCCGTTTTGTTGACCAGTGCTGATTCTCCGCATGAGAAGGCAGCCTGGAGAAGGAGGGATCGGTGAGACCAGGATGATGATTTTTGGAACCCACTCTGCATGGCAACCAGAGTCTCACCCCATCGTCCCCCTGACAGACACCGTACAATTAATGCCATTTAACCCTGCTTTATCTGCTGAGGTTCACTGGAAGTCATAGTTCAGTAAGATAAAAGGTTAAAACTATTATTAGCTTTATTTATACCTGTCCTGTTTTGTCTTTCAAGAACAGCCTTAAAACAATGTGGTAAGTAAATGAAAACTGCTTTACGTCAGCAAAACATAAAGTACAGCACACTCAGTGGAATAATGCAAAAGGAAGCAAGGAAGTCTTAGGGCAAACACAGTTCTTAGTCTCTGATAAATTCCCAAATCAAGTAGGAGTCTTACTTCAGACAAAGAAACAGCAATAAATCCTTAGGAGCAGTTTCCCAGATGCAGACTTGAAGCAGGTACAAGGGGAGCGAAGGCTTAGGCTTTAGAGTCAGTTTGTTACCTGCTTCTGCTTTATAGCCCGGAGTCCCCTCACAGCTGCTAGGGCAGTTCTTAATTACTCAGCTGCATTTCTGGCAGCTATTCTAGCTGAACAACGTCTCTGCTCTGTTTCCTTTCGCCTCTCCTGAAATGTGTGTACTTGGCCAAGTCTCCTCCTCAGATTCAACTCACCTCAGATTCATGAACACTTTCCTGCTCCCCTTCCTCTTCTGAAGAAGAGGAATCCCTAACAATACCCCGCTTTATCTCTCCTGCAGGAGACCCAAAGCGGCTACAGCTCCCAGGGTGCTGTAGCATTGAGCCATCACCGTTAAAGAAGTGCCAAATTGCATTTGTAAGGTATATATATGACAGAAAAGGAGGTTCCTGTTGTACTCCAGGGCAGGAAACACCTCTGTACTTAACCACCACACTCCAGTCCAAGTGAAAACAGCTAAGCAGTTTGTCGAAGGCTTTCATGGCCGGGATCACAGGGTTCTTGTGTGTTTTCCAGGCTGTATGGCCATGATCCAGAAGCATTCTCTCCTGACATTTCACCCACATCTATGGCAGGCATCCTCAGAAGTGGGGGTACCTCATAACCTCTGAGGATGCCTGCCATAGATGTGGGCGAAACGTCAGGAGAGAATACTTCTGGAACATGGCCATACAGCTCGGAAAACACACAACAACCCTGTGATCCCAGCCATGAAGGCCTTTGACAACACAGAGGCTGGATGACCATCTGCTGGGAGGGCTTTGATTGTGCTTTTCCTGCCTGGCTGAAGGGGGTTGGACTAGATGGCCTTTGGGGGCCTCTTCCAACTCTAGAATTCCATGAAATGTATTTCGTGTTTTCATCTCCAAGATATTAGTAGTCCCTTCTGTATCCATAGATCCAATCCTGTTGTAGCTTGAGGTAAGGGATGTTAGTGTTTTTGTGATATAGAGTGAAATGTTTTATCTATTGTTGCTGTTGGATTGTGTGTGTTTTGTTCTGGCAAGCATTCCAGTAGTCAAGGAGTTAATTGCAGCAAGCCCTGATTGATGGCTGGAAGGGCAAATGGCAAAGACTTCCGTTTGTGCTACCTGACAGGAAGATACATCACAAGCTGTGGAATGCAGAGGAGGTGCTTTGACACGGAGAGATCGGACTTTGAGGATGCAACATGTGTCCTGATAGTTTTGGTTAATTAGCTCTGTCAATAATGTAAATAAAGCTTCAGTGCCGCTGGCTTCAGCAGATATAGATCAACGAGGTTGTCGTGCTTTGTGGTGTCAGAGTGGTCTGACGGGTGAGCTGAGGTGGGACCTGGCTCATCCATTAGTCGGGGTCGTTGATTCCCTGACAAGGGACACTCCACCCACCTGATTATGTCCAGCCTTACCTGGCAATGGCCATGCCTATGTAGTAGGAGAGGGGCATGATGGAGAGCAGGGCCAAGGTGAACTTGGTGACGGAGCTGGTGTAGTGGTTGTGCTTGTCTCCGTAGCCCAGCGCCAGGGTCACAATCACCAGGGGAAGCAGATCTCGCGGCCGATGGTTCAGGAAAATAGGCATATAAGCATTATTTCTCATAGTTTACACCAGGCATGGGCAAACTTGGACAGGTAACAAATGTATGATGATGATGATGCTGATGATGCACCTTCACATCAATTGCTATTACTGGCAACTGTGTTGTAGGGTTTTCATCATCATCATCATCACCATCATCATTATTATTACTATTACTGTATTTATTTATTTATTATTAGTGACATTTACATCCCGTCCTTCTCACCCCGAAGGAGACTCAGGGCAGCTTACAAGTCATATGTACATATACAATATATTATATTATTAGCAAAGCACAATATGAGCATTATATATTACTATATTGTACATAACACTATATTGCAATATTGTATTTATGTATTGCTATATTATTATTATTATTATTATTATTATTATTATTATTACTAGTAGTACTGTAGTATTTACATTCTTCTTTCCCAAAGGAGACTCAAAGCAGCTGGCACCAAAAAAAAACCCAAACAAACAATATGTCAATTAAAACCTAAAGCATATGAACATTAAAATAGAATTAAACACAGGACTTATTAAAAATACATAGTCAAAACCATTTTTCAAAAAAACTTTTACAACTACAACAGCCACAATCCTTTGGGATTCAGTTCTACTGTTAGAATGCAACAAGATATATATAAAAAATAAACTTGCAAAACATCACTCAATCTTGGGTTGTAATGGGTTTTTTGGGTTGTATGGCTATGTTCCAGCAGCATTCTCTCCTAACGTTTCGCCTGCATCTGTGACTAATGGCATCCTCAGAAGTTCTGTTGGCAGTGAGGCAAGTAGAGTGTGTATGTATGTGTTTGTGAAATAATGTCCAGGGTGGGAAAAAGAACCCTTGTCTGTTTAAGGAAGTGTGAATGTTGCAATTAGCAAGCTTGAACTGCATTGAGTAGCCATGAAGTTTGCAAAGTCAATCAGTGAGGGTATCTGCATAGAGATACTGCATAAGAGCACTCTCTGTTTGGAAGGTGTTCACTGGCACCTGATTGTTTGCTGTCTGGAATTCCAGTTTCTGACCGGTGTTTATTATTCATTTACTGTCCTGATTCTGGTGTTTTTTAATGCTGGTGGCCAGATTTTGTTCATTTTCAAAGTTTCCTCCTTTTTGTTGAAAGCCTGTGGATTTCAACGGCTTCTCTGTGTCGTCTGGCATAATGTCTAGAATGTCTGTGTTCTCAAATAATACCCTGGTTGGTCCATCAAGTGCTCTACTATAGCTGACTTCTCTGGTTGAATTAGTCTACAGTGCCATTCATGTCTTTTGATTCGTGTCTAGGTGCTACTCAATGCTATTCAAGCTTGCAATTGCAACATTCAATCTTGCTTCAAACAGACAAGACTTTCTCCCACCCTACACATTATTCCATCCATATATATATATATATATATATATATATATATATATATATGGGTTGAATGAGAAGTAATGCCTCCACCTTCGTAACTTTTCAGCTGATCGCAGCCCTGGTCTGCGGCAGGTCCTGGCTTGTTCAGCAGACTCTCCTCTACAGTTAGTTCCATTTGGTGGAAAGCCTTAGCACTGAACGGTTGTGTTGTTAAAGGGAGAAGTATGGAACCCTGTGCAGACAGGGAAGCCTGAGCATTGAACGGTTGTGTTGTTAAAGGGAGAAGTATGGACCCTGCACAGACGGTCCGTCAATGTGACTTAAGCAACGTGCAGTCATTGAATTCTTGACATCAGAAGGTGTCACCCCAAAGGAGATTCACCAGAGAATGCAAGCTGTTTGTGATGATTGTGTTGATGTGAGTCCTGTGCGTCATTGGGCGAGTAAGTTTAAAGATGTTGAGGTGGGAACATCTGACTTGCGTGACAAACAAAGAGTTGGACGTCCTGTGACAGCAACCACTGAATTTCACAAGCAAAAGTTTGACAGATGGATTCAGGACAATCGTCGTATCACTCAGAAAGAAATTTCAAGCATCATCGGCATTTCACAAGAACGTGTGGGTCACATTAGTGCTTTGTTTGGCTATCAAAAGGTCTGTGCATGATGGGTCCTGTGAGACGCCGGTTGCAGAAACAGAGTGTTGACTTCTTCCGTGATGGCTTCAGAAAAATTGTTCATCGTTGGCAGAAATGTATCCAATTGTCTGGTGATGATGTGGAAAAGTGAACAGTGGTAGTTACAGAGCACGTTCTAAGGATTATTTCTGTGTTTGATTAATTAAAATACTCCCATCCAAACCCAAGTAACGAAGGTGGAGGCATTATTTTTCATTCAACACACATTCCACTTGTCTCATTGTCAGCAGAACCTCCGAGGGTGCCAGTCACAGATGCAGGAGAAACATCTGGAGAGAATGCTTCTGGAACATGGCCAGACAGATCCCAAACACTAACAGTAACCCAATGATTCCAGCTAAGAAAGCCTTTGATATCACTCAGTCTTGACTGCCAGGGAGAAAACATCTGAAATCCATTGTTACCATAAGTGTAAAACAGAAGGGAAGAGGGGGGAAAGATATAACAATAATAACAATAACAATAACAATAAGTGCCATGCCAAAAGATCTCAGCCGGCATTTGGAAACAATAGACATTGACAAAATCACGATCTGCCAACTGCAAAAGGCCACCCTGCTGGGATCTGCGCGCATCATCCGAAAATACATCACACAGTCCTAGACGCTTGGGAAGTGTTCGACTTGTGATACGAAATCCAGCATATCTATCTTGTTTGCTGTGTCATAATAAAATAATAATAATAATAATAATAATAATAATAATACAGTCCTAGAGACTTGGGAAGTGTTCGACTTGTGATTTTGTGATACGAAATCCAGCATATCTATCTTGTTTGCTGTGTCATAATAAAATAATAGTAATAATAATAATAATAATAATAATAATAATAATAATAACACAGTCCTAGAGACTTGGGAAGTGTTCGACTTGTGATTTTGTGATACGAAATCCAGCATATCTATCTTGTTTGCTGTGTCATAATAAAATAATAGTAATAATAATAATAATAATAATAATAATAATAATAATAACACAGTCCTAGAGACTTGGGAAGTGTTCGACTTGTGATTTTGTGATACGAAATCCAGCATATCTATCTTGTTTGCTGTGTCATAATAAAATAATAGTAATAATAATAATAATAATAATAATAATAATAACAACACAGTCCTAGAGACTTGGGAAGTGTTCGACTTGTGATTTTGTGATACGAAATCCAGCATATCTATCTTGTTTGCTGTGTCATAATAAAATAATAGTAATAATAATAATAATAATAATAATAATAATAACACAGTCCTAGAGACTTGGGAAGTGTTCGACTTGTGATTTTGTGATACGAAATCCAGCATATCTATCTTGTTTGCTGTGTCATAATAAAATAATAATAATAATAATAATAATAATAATAATAATAATAACACAGTCCTAGAGACTTGGGAAGTGTTCGACTTGTGATTTTGTGATACGAAATCCAGCATATCTATCTTGTTTGCTGTGTCATAAAATAATAATAATAATAATAATAATAATAATAATAATAATAATAATAATAATAACACAGTCCTAGAGACTTGGGAAGTGTTCGACTTGTGATTTTGTGATACGAAATCCAGCATATCTATCTTGTTTGCTGTGTCATAATAAAATAATAAATAAAATATGTATAAGTAGATAAAAGGGTGTAGTAGAGAGATATGTAGTAAAGTTGTAATGGAAAAGTCTAAAACTGATAAGAAATATGTTTAAAGATGTTTTGATTTTTTTTTACTGTCTGATTGTATACAACATGATATGTTTAAGATATTGTAAAATGAGGAAAATGTAAACTTATATATTTTGATTGATAAATTAATTTTAAAAAGTGTAAAACAAGTGAAGCCTGGCATTGCTGGAACCCAGTGACAGAAAGGATACTGACGGCAAAGACGTTGATTCCGTCCACGGCGTATTTGTAATAATAAGCGTTGCAAGCGCGGTAGCAGCAAAGGACCACCTCGGCATCCAGGAGCACAGAGGTCTGGACCACGGAACAAAAAGAAAGGCAAGCTTAAGACTAATGACACTAGTTACTCAGCTCCAAAGCTGAAATGTCAGTTAATTTATCTAATATAGAGGAGGGTAAATTGCAGTTTAGGAGGCTGAGTGTGACCTTAAAATCCCACATTTATGGACATCCCAATTCCAATTTAGCAGACATGGGCCAACTTTGGCCCTCCGGGTGTTTTGGACTTCAACTCCCACAATTCCTAACAGCCTACCGGCTGTTAGGAATTGTGGGAGTTGAAGTCCAAAACACCCGGAGGGCCGAAGTTGGCCATTGGTCAGTTTTGGTCCCTTTGTTTGTGTTTCCTGACCTTCCGGAGGCTCTGGATGTGGACGCGTTCCGGGGGCAGGAGCAGGACCCTGGCGATGGCGCGGGCATTCATCTTGGCGATGGGGATGTTGAAGACCAGGAGCCAGGAGACCAGGCAGATCAGGCCGTGGGCCACGCAGAGGAACGGGTAGCCCGAGAGGAGCCAGATCACGGTGCTGGGACGGCGCTGGAAAGGAAGGAAGGAAACCCCAGTCAGATCCTTACATCTATCAGGAGTCCTACCTTCTCTAGGTTTCTAGTCCTCAAGTCTCTAGGCTGAATGATGTGAGATGGAGGTAAGTCCTGGTCCCAATCTCTTCTTCTGCTTTGGCCAGACCTTCTTGTTGGAAAAATGTCATCCTGTACTGCTTAAGTCTCTATGGTTAGATAGGAAGCCTAGAAAAGAGATAGGGACACCTTCCCCAGTTCCATGCATGCTTTGATTAGGCTTTACTATTATTTCCACCTTCCTGTCCTATTTAGGTCAACCCACCCTTTTGATGCTTTAGAAATGTGATCTCTCCTAGGGTTGACGTAACTTCCCCAATTTGGCCTTTGGAATGTTTATGGCCCTAGAGAAGAAGCGACCCACGAGGCTTGGTCGCCATTCCATCTTCCTGCTTTGTTCCAGAGAGGATGCACTTTGTCCCCTCTTCTAGTCAAGATGTAGCTATCTAGACCAGGGGTCCCCAAACTAAGGCCCGGGGGCCGGATGCGGCCCTCCAAGGTCATTTACCTGGCCCCTGCCCTCAGTTTTAGACTTAGGCTCACCCAAAGTCTGAAATGACTTGAAGGCACACAATCCTAATTAACCTGACTATCTCATTGGCTAGGAGCAGGCCCACACTTCCCATTGAAATCCTGGTAGGATTATGTAGGTTAAAATTGTTTTATTTTTAAATATTGTATTGTTCTTTCCTTTACTAATATTATGGTATGGTAATAATATCATATATTGTGTACCTATATACATATAATATTGATAATAATATTATAATGTAATATCATATAATACTAATAATAATACAATATAATAATATTAATTATATATTAAATGTAATATTATTAATATTACAGTATAGTTTATTTATAGTTTACAGTATATTACAATATAGCAATATATAATGCTAATATTGTGCTATGCCAATAATATAATATATTGTATGTACATACAACTTGTAAACTGCTCTGAGTCCCCTTCGGGTTGAGAGTGGGTGGGGTATAAATGTAGTAAACAAACAAACAAACAATAAATTGTTGATGGGGGTTTTTGCACTACAAATAAGACATGTGCAGTGTGCATAGGAATTGGTTCATTTTTTTCAAATGATAATTCAGCCCCTCAACAGTCTGAGGGACCATGAACCGGCCCTCCACTTAAAAAGTTTGAGGACCCCTGATCTAGACCTTTGTTATTTTAATCCGTCTATGTGTATTAGAACAGATTAGATTAGGTAGTTAGCGCCAAAGCTTTTCTATCCATCAATGGATTTCTTTTTACCTCAATAAATGCTTTTAAACTTTGAAGCTAACTTTGTAGTCCTTTGCCGTCCTGAATACACAAAGGCTTCCAAAACTCACACCGCGCGTAAGTCTCACTGCTGCATTTTTACTCTGCTATTTTAATGGGAATTTACCTCTTAAAGGGGGTGATTAGAGCTTAGCGGCTCATCAATTCCCAACACTTCTCACCCTGAAAAATATGTTAGATAGGTATGGCACAGCATTCCTAGTCATATAAAAATCTGGATTGATGAATATGTGGAATATTGATAGCACCTGGGTAGTGACTGAATGTCATGATGCAATACTAAGGGAATGTGGTAATGGCCGAGTCATAACCATGTGAGGTGTATTGCAAAGGGTTATCGGACAGATGGTAAGCTATTTAACCTCAGCAGACAAAGTCAAACCAAGATCACAAGAGTATCTGTTATAGAACTCCAATATGCTGATGATAAGGTAGTCTGTGCTCATTCAGAAGAAGACCTACAAGCCACTCTAAACACCTTCCCAGAAGCATACGAGAAGCTCAGCCTCTCAATGAACACTGAGAAAACTAAATTGCTCTTCCAGCAAAAGGCACCAGCTAATCCCTCTGCAAGGCCAGGAATACAGCTTAACGGTGTCACATTAGAAAATGTCGACCATTTCTGCTCCCTTGGCAGCCACCTCTCCACAAAAGTCAGCATTGAGACTAAAATACAACACCGCATGAGCTCTGCGAGTGCAGCATTCTTCCGAATGAAGCAGAGAAACCACCATCATTGAAGTGATGCTCCTACGCCATCAACTCCGCTGGACTGAAGGCCATGTTGTCCGAATGCCCAAAGATCACCGTCTCCAAAGCAGTTACTATACTCTGAACTCAAGAACGGAAAATGTAATGTTGGTGGACAGGAAAACAGATTTAAAGATGAACTTGAAGCTTTTAAAACTGTGGCATAAACACCGAGAACAGGGAAGCCCTGGTCCTTGGGCACTCTAACTGGAGGTCAGCTGTGACCAGCAGTGCTGTAGAGATATGAATGGAGGGCAAAAGGGAGAAACGTGCCAAGAAGAAGGCGTGTCAAGCCAACCCTGACCGGGGTTGCTTTCCACCTAGAAACCAATGTCCTCACTGTGGAAGAACATCTGGGTCAAAAATAGGGCTCTACAATCACCTACGTGTCCACCGCCAGGACACTACACTTGGAAAGCCTTCATACACGGAAAACAAGGAATTGCCTAAGTAAATACGTAAATAAGTAAATAATAATAATAATAATAATAAAACTTTATTTATACCCCACTGTAACGAAGTGTGAATTTTTTAGTTTACAGATGTTATGTTTAATTACGTTTTAAAAGGGTCAATATTTCAGTTACTCTGCACTCATGAGTTGGTTGCCATGGAGAAGTGGGTGGAGCCAACTGCCGTTTTGGTGGAGAAGTGCAGGTTTGAAAAAGATGCAGTTAGTCTGTGCCCTGATGAGGTACAGTGAAGACTGACCCTCAGTTGAAGGGATCAGGGAGACTCAAATGCTTATTTTTGAGTCAATTTAAAATAAGTTTGGTGACTTATTTTAAGGTAGTCTGTCTCCTGATGAGGAACAGATAATCTGTGATTGTAATTCACAGGGTGACTGCAGTTTAGAGCAGTAAAGAAAGAAGTGACATTTTAAGAAGTTTGAAACACCTCATTCTAGCCTTGCACCTGTTAATCAAAGTGCCTCCAAAGAGAAAGTTACTGTAACCATTAAGCTTTGTGCCAGAATAAACGTGTTATTGTTCCTTTAAACATCTCAGTTTATGTCATATATATTACCATCAAAAACAAACAAGAAGAAGAAAAACAAAATTTAAAAGGTCTCCTCTCTAAGTAGCTAGTGGCTATATCTTCCCATAGTAGTGGCAAGCGTTGACAATCCCTTTTACATCTGGTGGCTGCATTATAAACATCTTTACACTGGTGGCAGCGGTTATCTATATATATAAAAGAGTGATGGCATCAGGGCAGCTGTCACGACCCAGGCGGCAGAGGCACCAATAACCATACACAGAGGCCAGAATCTAACTAATATCTTTATTGAAGGAATATATAAAGTTAATAAAAACAAGTATAGAAAATAGTCCAGAATTAGACCCTTCAGGAAAGGTCAGAATTAGTCCAAAAAAGCAATGTCCAATAAGAAATATTAAGGTCCAAAGTTGTAATCCAATAACCGAAACACTCACTTTGCCAAGCAAAGTGAGGGGAGATGACAAGGTCCTTAGTCCATAAAACTTGAGCGTGGCTAGGAAATAACTTGATACTTGAAACAAGGCTTGAACGTGAAACAAGGTAACTAAGAACAAGAACAAGGTCCGTGGAATAACTTGGTAAAATCCGTGAAACAAGGCAAGGATTAGTCCTGGGAAACAAGGCAAAGTCCGTAGGTAAACAAAGGCTGGGAAGCAAGGCGAGGCTGGATAGCAAGGCAAGGCTTGAGCTGAAGCGAGGCTTGAATCGGAGCGCGCTGTCCAGACACAACTCGCTCCGTAGGCTGACGAATTGACTCCGCGAAGTTGCTACGCGGGCAAAACACCTATATAGAGTCCAACTTTCTCACCAAAGCGGTTCTCTGGGAACCAGAAACGAAAGCTAAACTCTGAGACCAGATGTTAAACTCCTTAAAGATTCTCACGAGAACCAATGTTAATTGGCAACATTCTTAGCTGCTATCCTCGCACTCCTGCGCGAAGCTGAATCCAAACTTCTCTGTTGTTTACAAAACTCCCGGCGCAAGAACACGGGAGAAGTAGGCTCTGGGGTTGTTTGACATACTTCTGGGGCACAACTTTCTTGCAGGTGCAAGGTTTCCAGATCTGCCTGGGAAGGATCTGGCTGAGAGGAATCCAGTTCAGACTGGGAAGGTAAAAAACCCAAGTTTTCATCTTCATCAGGGATTACAATGTCCTGAGCAGGACTACAAGGCCCATGGGTCATCACACTATCCCCCTCCTCAGGGCCCCTCCCAAACTGGGGTCCTCTCCCCGAGGCGCGAGGTCGCGGTTTGGTGGGATAGGTCAGATGGAAGCGACGGGTTAGATCAGGAGCATGGACTGTGGAGGCGTCTTCCCAAGAGCGTTCCTCAGGCCCAAAACCCACCCAGTCAATGAGATATTGTAGGCGGCGGCGATGAAAGCGAGAATCCAAAATGTCCTCAACCTCGAACTCCTCCTCCCCATTCATCAAAACAGGAGGGGGGGCCGGTTGGTCTGTATCAGGACGCACACCATCCGCCGGAAGGAGCAGGGAACGGTGAAACACTGGGTGAATGCGCATTGAACGCGGAAGTTGGAGTTTGAAAGTCACGGGGTTTAATTGCGCCACCACTGGATAGGGGCCAATGAAGCGGGCATCTAACTTCCGGCATGGGCGGTGGGAGGGCAGAAAGCGAGTGGACAGAAAAACCCGATCTCCTACCTTGATTTCGGGGCCCGGCTGGCGGTGTTTGTCAGCGTGGCGTTTATAGTCCTCCTTGGCTTGGTCCAGTTGCTGGAGCAAAAGTTGTTGCACCGCTGTGAGTTCCTGCAGCCAATCCTCTGCTGCGGGAACTTCTGAAGTTTCAATGACAGGGGGAAAGAAACGTGGATGGAAACCGTAGTTTGCAAAGAACGGCGTTTCTTTTGTAGAAGCTTGAACTCCATTATTGTAGGCAAACTCAGACAGTGGTAACAGAGAAGCCCAATTGTCCTGTTGGTAGTTTACATAACAGCGAAGATACTGCTCCAAAGTGGCATTGGTGCGCTCCGTTTGCCCATCTGTTTGGGGATGATGAGCTGAAGATAAGCGAGAGTCTATGCCCAGTAGTTTTTGTAGTGCCTTCCAAAAACGAGAGGTGAATTGAGATCCACGGTCTGTGACTAAACTCTTGGGCAATCCATGTAGTCTGAAAACATGCTGAAGAAATAGATCCGCAGTTTCTTTGGCCGTGGGGAGGCCTTCGCAGGGAATGAAATGGGCTAACTTGGTGAATAGGTCCACCACCACTAAGATCGTGGTGAATCCACAGGAAGGTGGTAGGTCCGTGATGAAATCCGCGGAAATTATTTCCCATGGGCGAGATGGGGTAGGAAGGGGGTGCAAAAGCCCTGAGGGCTTCTCCCTTCGTATCTTGGAGCGCTGGCATACTGGGCAGGTGTTGACATATTTTTCCACATCCTTGCGGATCTTGGGCCACCAAAAATCTCTTAGGATCAAATGCATGGTTTTAAATAGTCCGAAGTGTCCTGCTGGTTTGCAGTCATGACACAGACGAAGCGCTTTTTCCCTGCCCGGTCCGGGTGGGATATAAACATGATTTCTATAGCAGAGCAGCCCATCTTTAAGCGAAAAGGGAAAATGCAGACCTTGGCGAAGTTGGTCCTGCGCCCAGGCATCTGCTTGCTGACTAGCCCTGATTTCTTGAGCACAGATGGGTCCTGGAGTAGGGGAAGTTGAACCAATGGGACTGGATTTGGTGTTCCCCACTGTGAGCGTGGCAAAGTTCTCAGGTTGTAGCAGTTGGGATTCAAAGGTCTCCTTGCGTCCTGCAGCGTATTCCGGTTTACGTGACAGGGCGTCTGCTTGCTTGGTTTGAGCTGGGGTCACATAATGGATCTGGAAGTTGAAACGTTCAAAGAATAAAGCCCAACGTTGCTGCCTCTGATTTAGTTTGCGGGCAGTTCTTAGATGTTCTAGATTACGATGATCAGTGTGGACTTCAATGGGGAATTTGGCCCCTTCTAGCCAATGTCTCCAAGTTTCAAAGGCTGCCTTTATGGCCAGTAGTTCTTTTTCCCAAATGGTGTAATTCCTCTCTGGTGTGGTTAGTTGACGAGAATAAAAGGCACAGGGGTGGAGGTGATCTCCCACCGGTTGTAAGAGTACAGCCCCAATTGCCACATCAGAGGCGTCCGCTTGCACCACAAAAGGGGTTCCAGGATTTGGGTGCTGTAGAATTGGCTGGGAGGTGAATAGTTTCTTCAGTTGCTGGAACCCTTTCTCTGCTTGATCAGTCCAGCGGAAAGGCTGCTTTCCACGGATGCAGCTAGTGATGGGGTCGGACCAGCGGGCAAAATCTGGAATGAACTTGCGGTAGTAGTTCGCGAACCCCAAGAAACGCTGCACCTCTTTCTTGTTAGTTGGCGCCCGCCATTCCAATACTGCTGAAACTTTGGCTGGATCCATGGAAAGCCCTAGAGGCGAGATGCGGTAGCCAAGGAAATCTACCTCTTGTAGATCAAAAGCGCATTTTTCTAGCTTGGCATAAAGTCCATGATCCCGCAGTCGTTGCAACACCATTTTGACGTGGTTCTCATGTTCTGATTGTGATCTGGAAAACACCAAAAAATCGTCCAGGTAGATTATCAAGAATCTGTCTAGATAGTCCTGAAAAATATCGTTGACAAAATGCTGGAACGTTGCGGGAGCTCCGCATAAACCGAAATTCATAACTCGGGACTCGAATAATCCGAATTTAGTCTGGAAGGCGGTCTTCCACTCGTCCCCTTCTCTGATGCGAACTAGATTATAAGCCCCCCGAAGATCCAGCTTGGTGTAGACCTTGGCTCCTCGAAGTCGGTCCAGTAGATCCGAGATTAAGGGCAGGGGATAGCTGTTCCGCTTGGTGATATTGTTCAATGCTCTGTAGTCCACCACCAAGCGTAATTCCCCTGACTTCTTCTTCACAAACATCACTGGGGAGGCGGCTGGGGATTGAGAGGGTCTGATGAACCCCTTGCGAAGGTTTGTCTCTAAGAATTCCCTGAGAGCTTCTTGCTCTGGTTCAGTCAGGGAGTAGAGATGCCCTCGCGGGATCGGGGCCCCCTCCACCAAGTCAATGGCACAGTCATAAGGTCTATGTGGGGGTAATTTTTCGGCTTCTTTCTCATTGAATACATCCCAATACTCGGAGTACTTCTTTGGCAAGGTGATGATGGGCTCGGAGTCTGTGGCATGGCATACCTTGGCTACGAGGCAATGGTTTTGGCAGTACGGTGAAGCAAACTGCAGTTCTCTGTTGGACCAAGAGATGTTAGGGTCGTGGAGTGTCAGCCATGGAATTCCCAAAATCACAGGGAAATGGGGAACCTCGGTAACAAAGAAGGAAATCTCTTCCATATGTTCCCTTATCCACATCCTGGTGGGTTCCGACCACTGGCTTACGGGGCCCGTCTTGAGGGGACGGCCGTCTATGGCTTGCACCACACGGGCATTCTTGAAATCATGATATTGTAATCCCAGAGAGTCGGCATACTCTCTATCGATGAAATTGTTGGTAGCTCCAGAGTCTATCATGGCGTGGATCATGACGGGTCCCCTTTTTGCTGACCATAATGTGACCACGAGAAGGAACAGGACCCCGGTTGGCGGCTCTTGGATGGATTTTTTGACCGGGTTGGCGAGCCTCTCTACACCCGGTCGTTGGCTTCCCCCGCCGGCTGTGTGCCAGTCGGCTCAGACGCCTTCGACTCCGTGGAGGACGCCGCCGCAAGACGGGCGGCAGGCTTCCCTTTGGCTGGGCACTCTCTGGCGAAGTGGCCCCCGTTCCCGCAGTACCAGCAGAGGTTCAAGCGTTGACGACGGGCCTTCTCGGCGGCATCTAGTCTGGGACGCACATTGCCCAACTGCATCGGCACCTCCTCGCCTCCTCTGGGGTATGGGGTTGGCGGCGGGGGTCTCCACACCGGACGTGGCTGAACACTGGCGGGAGCGGGGGGTTTTGCCCCGGCTCTACCGCCCTGGCCTCGAACCCATTGTTTCCTGTTGGCAATCATGACTTCAGCCCGTAAACATTGATCAATGAGTGCCTCGAGGGTCTGGGGAGGATCCACCTTGGAGATTTCTTCCAGCATTTCAATGTTGAGACCCTCCCGAAATTGTCCTCTGAGGGCTACATCGTTCCAGCCGGTGTTGTGGGCCAGCACGCGGAACTCGGCTATGTACTGAGACATGGGTCTGTCTCCTTGAAGGAGGCGCCGGAGTTTGTGACCGGCTGCCTCCAAATTGTCCTCGATTCCCCAGGTCTCCTTAAGGTGATCCAAGAAGCGTTGTGCTGAACTTAGGTGGGGGGAGGCTTGATCAAACAGGGCCGTCGCCCAGCTAGCCGCTGGTCCGTCTAGAAGACTGTAGACCCACGCCACCTTGATGTCTTCTTGGGGAAACTCGGCATCACGGGCCTCTAGATAAGCTTGACATTGGCGGCGGAAAACATGAACCTTAGCAGCTTCTCCAGAAAACTTGGTAGGCAACGCCATGGCCGGGAGGCGAACTCCGCGCTCCCTCAACCCTTTTATTTCTCCATCCTGCGCGTTGAGTCTGTCACGGATGCGGTCCACTTCGTCCTTGCTGATGGTGTAGCTGAGCGGCTGTCCAGCCGGCGCGGCTCCGGTAGACATCCTGGCCTCGGTTAGTTGGTGCTTATGGGTGGCGGAGTCAAACTGTCACGACCCAGGCGGCAGAGGCACCAATAACCATACACAGAGGCCAGAATCTAACTAATATCTTTATTGAAGGAATATATAAAGTTAATAAAAACAAGTATAGAAAATAGTCCAGAATTAGACCCTTCAGGAAAGGTCAGAATTAGTCCAAAAAAGCAATGTCCAATAAGAAATATTAAGGTCCAAAGTTGTAATCCAATAACCGAAACACTCACTTTGCCAAGCAAAGTGAGGGGAGATGACAAGGTCCTTAGTCCATAAAACTTGAGCGTGGCTAGGAAATAACTTGATACTTGAAACAAGGCTTGAACGTGAAACAAGGTAACTAAGAACAAGAACAAGGTCCGTGGAATAACTTGGTAAAATCCGTGAAACAAGGCAAGGATTAGTCCTGGGAAACAAGGCAAAGTCCGTAGGTAAACAAAGGCTGGGAAGCAAGGCGAGGCTGGATAGCAAGGCAAGGCTTGAGCTGAAGCGAGGCTTGAATCGGAGCGCGCTGTCCAGACACAACTCGCTCCGTAGGCTGACGAATTGACTCCGCGAAGTTGCTACGCGGGCAAAACACCTATATAGAGTCCAACTTTCTCACCAAAGCGGTTCTCTGGGAACCAGAAACGAAAGCTAAACTCTGAGACCAGATGTTAAACTCCTTAAAGATTCTCACGAGAACCAATGTTAATTGGCAACATTCTTAGCTGCTATCCTCGCACTCCTGCGCGAAGCTGAATCCAAACTTCTCTGTTGTTTACAAAACTCCCGGCGCAAGAACACGGGAGAAGTAGGCTCTGGGGTTGTTTGACATACTTCTGGGGCACAACTTTCTTGCAGGTGCAAGGTTTCCAGATCTGCCTGGGAAGGATCTGGCTGAGAGGAATCCAGTTCAGACTGGGAAGGTAAAAAACCCAAGTTTTCATCTTCATCAGGGATTACAATGTCCTGAGCAGGACTACAAGGCCCATGGGTCATCACAGCAGCGGACAAAACAACAAAACTACAGGCCCCCCAACCTCGAAATTTGACAACACAACCCATCATTCACGGCTCTAGGTTGATACAACAAAAAGGAAAAGAAAAATAAAGTCCTAATTACAGGGAGAGGAATAATAGTTTTTATCCAATTGCTGCCAGTTTGAAGGCTAAGCTCCACCCACTTGGTCTCCTAGCAACCTACTCAGCCCAGGGGACAGGCACAGTTAGGCCTCACTTAGGCTTCTTCCACAGATTATCAGATTTTAACTGGATTATATGGCAATGTAGACTCAAGGCCCTTCCACACAGCTATATAACCTATTTAGAATCTTATATTATCTGATTTGAACTGGATTATCTTGACTCCACACTGCCATATAATCCACTTCAGTGTGCATACTAAACATAAAGACAACCATACAACAGACATTCAATACCACCACTACCTCAACAATTTCTCACCAACACCACCAGACAACGCCACAGCAACGCGTGGCCGGGCACAGCTAGTAATATAATAATATAATTAAATAAACATCCAACATCTCTTCTCCGCACCCGCCACCATCTCCCCGCGGGGATTCGGGGCGGCTCACATTGTTACAAGAGTAACAACACAAGTACATTAGCACAATATACACAGGTTAAAACACAATAAGGTAATAAAACAAATGTCAAAACAAAAGTTAATACAACAGTAATAATATCAAACAACCACCAAGTAAAGTAAAGTAAGTAATTGCAAAGGGATTGCATCAGCCAGTAATCATTGCAAAGAGGTTGCATCAGCTACTGTTAGCAGATGGCTATATAAGAAGGCTGAAAGAATCCATCTTTCTCTCTCCTGTGTGACTCTGTGTGAGTATCTGCCTATGTTGTATGTGACTATCTGATGACTCCGATTGTTGGCAATGACAAGCTGAAAGTGGATCTGCGTATCCTGTTTGTATATTTGTAAATATTGTAATGGTGAAGATTAAAGCCTCCAGATCAGGGGTCTCCAAACTAAGGCCCGGGGGCCGGATGCGGCCCTCCAAGGCCGTTTACCTGGCCCCCACCCTCAGTTTTAGACAAAGTCTGAAATGACTTGAAGGCATAACACCAACAATCCTACTTGATAATCTCATTGGCCAGAAGCAGGCCCACATTTCCCACTGAAATCCTGATAAGTTTACAGTATGTTGGTTAAAATTATTTTTATTTTTAAATATTGTATTGTTCTTTCATTTACTAATATTGTAAATGAAATATTGTAAATGAATGATATGGTAATAATATAATAATAATAATAAAACTTTATTTATACCCCGCCACCATCTCCCCAACGGGGACTCGGGGCGGCTAACATGGGGCCACGCCCAGAGCATAATATAATATATATTATATTGTGTATAATATAATATATAATATAATATATATACAATATAATATATTGTGTATACATATAATACTGATAATAATACTATAATGTAATACAATATAATATAATATGTATTTATTTATTTATTACAGTATTTCTACCCCGCCCTTCTCACTCAATAGGGGACTCAGGGCAGCTAATCTATATATATAAAAGAGTGATGGCATCACGGCAACCCACAAAACAACAAAACTACAGGCCCCCCAACCTCGAAATTTGACAACACAACCCATCATCCACGCCTCTAGGTTGATACAACAAAAAGAAAAGAAAAATAAAGTCCTAATTAGAGGGAGAGGAATGATTGCTTTTATCCAATTGCTGCCAGTTAGAAGGCTAAGCTCCTCCAACTTGGTCTCCTAGCAACCCAATAAAAAATTATTAAAAAACACTAAAAAAATACAATAAAATACTATAATAACAGAAAATAACTAAAAATAATACAAGAAAATAATAAAATATAATAAAAATATAACTTACAATACAATTAATAAAAAAATGCAAATAACGTCAAATAAAAATTACACAACAATTTTTAACCAATACCACCACCACTTTGCCACAGCAACGCGTGGCCGGGCACAGCTAGTAATAATAATAATAATAATAATAATAATAATAATAATAATAATAATACAATATAATAATATTGTATAATACAATAATATTAATTATATATTATATATTAAATGTAATATTACTAATAATATTACGGTATAGTGGTATAGTACAATATAGCAATATATAATGTTACTATTGTGCTATGCTAATAATATAATATATTGTATGTGCATACAACTTGTAAGCCGCTCTGACTCCCCTTCAGGATGAGAGAGGGTGGGGTATAACTGTAGTAAATAAATAAATAAGTAATTTTTGCTGGGTTGGTTTTTTTTTTTTTGGTTTTTTTTTGCACTACAAATAAGACGTGTGCAGTGAGCATAGGAATTTGTTCGTTTTTTTTTTTTTTCAAATGATAATTCGGCCCCTCAACAATCTGAGGGACCATGAACCGGCCCTCCACTTTAAAAGTTTGAGGATCCCTGCTCCAGATATTGTGGATGAAACCTGAATCTGTGAGTTTACTATACAATGTGTATAGATAAGGTGAGATGCTTGCAGTTGGATTCTGCTGATAGATGGGACTCTCCTGTATTTTGCTTGCTTGTAGGACACTTGTTATCCAGAGTGAAGCGGTTCAGGGAGATCGTGATTTGGAAACTATAAATAATTTCACAAACCCATCCAGCGAAATAATAACCACCTTGTGTCCAGTTCTGAGGGAAAACAATCCAAGATCATATGGTCAAGATGAAAGGTGTCCAGAGAGGGGCCACCAAAATGGCCAACCACCTGGAAACCATGAATCTCTATGAGAAGCAGAAATTTAGGGATCCTGGTACAGTAGATTCTCACTTATCCAACACTCGCTTATCCAACGTTCTGGATTATCCAACACATTTTTGTAGACAATGTTTTCAATACATCGTGATATTTTGGTGCTAAATTTGTAAATACAGTAATTACAACATAACATTACTGCGTATTGAACTACGTTTTCTGTCAAATTTGTTGTCTAACGTGATGTTTTGGTGCTTAATTTGTAAAATCATAACCTATTTTGATGTTTAATAGGCTTTTTTAAAATCTCTCCTTATTATCCAACATATTCGCTTATCCAACGTTCTGCCGGCCCATTTATGTTGGATAAGAGAGACTCTACTGTATTTTTAGCTTGGAGAAGAGAAGGCTGAGTGAAGTTTTGGGATCAGAAAATGTCAGGTAGAGAAATGCTGTATTAGACAGAAATGCATTGCATGTATCTCCAGTGTGTGGAAAAATAAATCTCTTGTTGTATGAAGAATAAATCTCTAAAGGAGTTTGGATGAAAGCCAGAGCTCAAGTGCATTTATTCAGGTCAGAGGCTGTGATATGAAATCTCTGCAAACTGTGACCAAGACTCTGCGGTGTTTTGAGGATTGGACCTACCCTGTTTCCCCGAAAATAAGACAGGGTCTTATATTAATTTTTGCTCCCAAAGATGCACTAGGTCTTATTTTCAGGGGATGTCTTATTTTTCCATGAAGAAGAGCTCACATTTATTGTTGAACAACAAAATGAACATTTATTATATACTGTAAAGTAGTTGTCATCACAAACCAGCATAACCAGACAAACTATGAATCTTATCAAGAATTTCTTGTTACTACCATTATTTACATGTACAACAATCTATGGTACCTCTTGCAGTTTAGGTTTCACAAGGTTTCCACGCTGATTTCTCTCTATTCTAGTTTCAATGTAGTCATGAATGATGAATAATATAATATACTATAATAATAATATGATAATATAATAATAATATAATGATATACAATATATTAATGAGATAATATAATATAGGATATATTAATAACAGAAAATGATAATAATATGGTATTAATAGGATAATATAATAATGGGATATAATAACAGAATAGCATAATAATATAATAATAATAGGATAATATAATAGAATAATAGAATGGAATAGAATGATATAAAATATATTAATAGGATAATATATAATGGCATATAATAATAATAACAGAATATGCTAATAATAATAAAATAATAATATGATAATATAATAGAATAATAGTATAGCATATAATGATATAAAATATATTAATAGGGTAATATAAAATGGAATTTAATAATAAGCGAATAATAATATAATAATATGAAAATATAATAGAATAATAGAATAATAATATAATGATATAATAATAATAATAGAAAAATATAATATAATGATTTAAAATATATTAATAGGATAATATAATAATGGGATATAATAATAGTAACAGAATAATACGATGATAATAATATGGCAATAGAATAATAGTATATAATAATCAGTTTCATGGCATAGGATAGGAAGATGAGAGGAGAATCTCAATGCGTCCTGTACCTTTAAGGAGCGAAGCCTTGGGGACGAGTGGAAAGCCCTCTTCCTTCCCTCCCTCCCACCCTCCCTTGCCCGGGCTCCAGGAGCCAATCAGAAGCCTCTGGGAAGCAAGGCAGCATGGCCAGGAGGGAGATGGAAGGAAGGAAGAAACGGCAGCGCAGCAGCAGCCACGGAAACCCCCAAACCCCTGCTAGGTCTTATTCTTTGGGGAGGTCTTATTTTTGGGGAAACACGGTAACTGCTTGCTTTGGAGACAGTCTCTCCTACTGAGTAGCTGGAGGAGGCTGTGAGAAGATTGCATTCACGTGCCTAGCTAGCAGGGGTGTTGTGTGTGTGTGTGTGTTTTACTCGTTCTTCCACCCTCCAAGTATCTATCTATCCTGGGCATCGTTGCATCCCTAAGATATTCTGGAATAAATTGGGGAGCGGGCCCCAATCCCTCACCCAGTGTGTGTCAGGGTCCGGCTTGACCGGTTCCTCCTGCTGCGTCAGGAGTGGGTTGGCCTCCTTGCCTTCCGGAATGACGTCGTACTTGCAGAACTTCATGTTGCAGTTGTGGTTGTAAGACCGCATCTGGGAAAAGGGGAGCAAAAAAGACAGGAAGGAAGAACAGACTTAAACATTCACTCTCCCATTGCTCCACCAGATAAGAATCATGCCGGGCTGCAGCATAGCATTGCCAGCAACAATAGATCATGGCTGACCAGAAGGTGACAAGTTCGAACCCCGAGTCGGATTGAGCACCCGACCGTTAGCCTAGCTTACTGTCCACCTAAGCAGTTCGAAAACAGCCGAAATGTGAGTAGAGAAATTAGGCATTGCTTTGCCAGGAGATATTTCAATGACACCATAAAAATGCTGGCAATCACAGAACAAGGAGGAAAATCCTACTATCAAAATAATAATAATAATAACAACAACAACAACTTTATTTGTGTTCCCCGCCTCCATCTCCCTGCAGGGACTTGGGGCGACTAACATGGGGCCAAGCCCAAATTTCTTTATTATTATTATTATTATAGTTATTATGCTGGAATGTGGTTTTATCTATTGGGTTTAATACCTTATAAATTATTTATTTGGGTGGGCTGAACACCCTAATAATAATAACAATAATAATAATAATAATAATAATTCTGCCCCCACGCTAGCAATTTATTTGGAAGGTGTGTGATGCAAGGAACAGATTGAATGCTACACATTTGAAGTACAAAATTATTAAATGACAGATCTCAAACTACCTCCCCTCCAGAGTTTTACAGCCAGTCTTTGTGAAAGGAATTAAAGTCCTTAAAGTACAACCACAGTTCGGACTGGATATTACTTTAATATAGCTTCAATTGGATCTCAATGTGTTATCTCTAAAGTGACTTTTATATAGCTTTGATGTGACTTGTTGACATGATACACCCATGAAAATGACTTGGTCCAACCATCAAATGGGTTTTTCTGCCCAACTTGTTGGATGTTTCATGATCCCCGATGCACTTACCTTCTGAATCACTTTCCCAAAAGGCCAAAGGAAATACCAGGCAAGTTTCCAACAAAGTTTTCCTGGATATCCATCGGTGTTTGAGAAAAAGAGAAAGACAATCAATTCAAATGCAAAACAAGGGGCAACACAATTTCCCATAAAACTGATGCTTTAGACTCCATCTCCCATCATTCCCAGTCGGAAGGAATAATGGTTAGAGATGCAAAGAGCTGTAGTGCAATAGACAGATAGATAGGGAAACCATATTGCTACTTGAGAGCATGTATAAGGAATACCATTGGGGACGTTGTCTCCCAACATACACCTGTGCCATTACAAATAGTGCAAGATCTCCTATGTAGAGCCAAAGAAGAACCCTAGCCCTAGCCCAACTGTAACCCTAACCTTTACACCTAACCCTAACCCGTATCCAACTTTAACCTTAATATTAACCCTAATCCAAGTACAGTAGAGTCTCACTTATCCAACATAAACGGGCCAGCAGAATGTTGGATAAGTGAATATGTTGGATAATAAGGAGGGATTACGGAAAAGCCTATTAAACATCAAATTAGGTTATGATTATACAAATTAAGCATCATGTTATGCAACAAATTTGACAGAAAAAGTAGTTCAATACAACAGTAATGCTATGTAGTAATTACTGTATTTACGAATTTAGCACCAAAATATCATGATATATTGAAAACATTGACTACAAAAATGCGTTGGATAATCCAGAACGTTGGATAAGCGAGTGTTGGATAAGTGAGACTCTACTGTATAACCCTAACCCTATCTCTAACCCTAACCAAACTGTAACCTTAACCCTAACCCTAGCACAACTGTAACCCTAACCCCAACCCTAACCCTAACTGTAACACCTTAACACCTAACCCTAACCCCTCTTAACCCTAACACTAAAACTAACGCTAACTCTAACCCTACCCCTAACCGAACTGTAACCCTAACCCTAACCCTAACACCTTAACACCTAAACCTAACCCCTGTTAACCCTAACCCTAACACTAAAACTAACGCTAACTCTAACCCTACCCCTAACCGAACTGTAACCCTAACCCTAACCCTAACACCTTAACACCTAAACCTAACCCCTGTTAACCCTAACCCTAACACTAAAACTAACGCTAACTCTAACCCTACCCCTAACCGAACTGTAACCCTAACCCTAACCCTAACACCTTAACACCTAAACCTAACCCGTTAACCCTAACCCTAACACTAAAACTAACGCTAACTCTAACCCTACCCCTAACCGAACTGTAACCCTAACCCTAACCCTAACACCTTAACACCTAAACCTAACCCCTGTTAACCCTAACCCTAACACTAAAACTAACGCTAACTCTAACCCTACCCCTAACCGAACTGTAACCCTAACCCTAACCGTAACACCTTAACACCTAACCCTAACCCCTCTTAACCCTAACACTAAAACTAACGCTAACTCTAACCCTACCCCTAACCGAACTGTAACCCTAACCCTAACCGTAACACCTTAACACCTAACCCTAACCCCTCTTAACCCTAACACTAAAACTAACGCTAACTCTAACCCTACCCCTAACCGAACTGTAACCCTAACCCTAACCCTAACACCTTAACACCTAAACCTAACCCCTGTTAACCCTAACCCTAACACTAAAACTAACGCTAACTCTAACCCTACCCCTAACCGAACTGTAACCCTAACCCTAACCGTAACACCTTAACACCTAACCCTAACCCCTCTTAACCCTAACACTAAAACTAACGCTAACTCTAACCCTACCCCTAACCGAACTGTAACCCTAACCCTAACCGTAACACCTTAACACCTAACCCTAACCCCTCTTAACCCTAACACTAAAACTAACGCTAACTCTAACCCTACCCCTAACCGAACTGTAACCCTAACCCTAACTGTAACACCTTAACACCTAACCTTAACCCCTGTTAACCCTAACCCTAACACTAAAACTAACGTTAACTCTAACCCTACCCCTAACCGAACTGTAACCCTAACCCTAACCGTAACACCTTAACACCTAACCCTAACCCCTCTTAACCCTAACACTAAAACTAACGCTAACCGAACTGTAACCCTAACCCTAACTGTAACACCTTAACACCTAACCTTAACCCCTGTTAACCCTAACCCTAACACTAAAACTAACCCTAACTCTAACCCTACCCCTAACCGAACTGTAACCCTAACCCTAACCCTAACTGTAAAACCTTAACACCTAACCCTAACCCCTGTTAACCCTAACACTAACACTAAAACTAACCCTAACTCTAACCCTACCCCTAACCGAACTGTAACCCTAACCCTAACCCTAACCGTAACACCTTAACACCTAACCCTAACCCCTGTTAACCCTAACCCTAACACTAAAACTAACCCTAACTCTAACCCTACCCCTAACCGAACTGTAACCCTAACCCTAACACCTTAACACCTAACCCTAACCCCTGTTAACCCTAACCCTAACACTAAAACTAACCCTAACTCTAACCCTACCCCTAACCGAACTGTAACCCTAACCCTAACCGTAACACCTTAACACCTAACCCTAACCCCTGTTAACCCTAACCCTAACACTAAAACTAACCCTAACTCTAACCCTACCCCTAACCGAACTGTAACCCTAACCGTAACACCTTAACACCTAACCCTAACCCCTGTTAACCCTAACCCTAACACTAAAACTAACCCTAACTCTAACCCTACCCCTAACCGAACTGTAACCCTAACCCTAACCCTAACTGTAACACCTTAACACCTAACCCTAACCCCTGTTAACCCTAACCCTAACACTAAAACTAACCCTAACTCTAACCCTACCCCTAACCGAACTGTAACCCTAACCCTAACCGTAACACCTTAACACCTAACCCTAACCCCTGTTAACCCTAACCCTAACCCTAAAACTAACCCTAACTCTAACCCTACCCCTAACCGAACTGTAACCCTAACCCTAACCGTAACACCTTAACACCTAACCCTAACCCCTGTTAACCCTAACACTAAAACTAACCCTAACTCTAACCCTACCCCTAACCGAACTGTAACCCTAACCGTAACACCTTAACACCTAACCCTAACCCCTGTTAACCCTAACCCTAACACTAACCCTAACTCTAACCCTACCCCTAACCGAACTGTAACCCTAACCGTAACACCTTAACACCTAACCCTAACCCCTGTTAACCCTAACCCTAACACTAAAACTAACCCTAACTCTAACCCTACCCCTAACCGAACTGTAACCCTAACCCTAACTGTAACACCTTAACACCTAACCCTAACCCCTGTTAACCCTAACCCTAAAACTAACCCTAACTCTAACCCTACCCCTAACCGAACTGTAACCCTAACCCTAACCCTAACACCTTAACACCTAACCCTAACCCCTGTTAACCCTAACCCTAACACTAAAACTAACCCTAACTCTAACCCTACCCCTAACCGAACTGTAACCCTAACCGTAACACCTTAACACCTAACCCTAACCTCTGTTAACCCTAACCCTAACACTAAAACTAACCCTAACTCTAACCCTACCCCTAACCGAACTGTAACCCTAACCCTAACCCTAACTGTAACACCTTAACACCTAACCCTAACCTCTCTTAACCCTAACCCTAACATTAAAACTAACCCTAACTCTAACCCTACCCCTAACCGAACTGTAACCCTAACCCTAACCCTAACTGAACTGGAAAGAAGATTCCATCTGAACATTAGGAAGAACTTCCTGACTGTGATAAGACAGTGGGACTCTCTGCTTTGGAGGCTTTTAAGAAGAGGCTGGATGGCCATCTGTCAGGAGTGCTTTCCCTGCTTCTTGGCAGGGGGGTTGGACTGGATGGCCAACTCTATGATTCTTTGATGGTGCGTTTCCTAAATGGAAAAAGGGGGCTGGACTGGATGGCCTTTAGAGGTCCCTTCCAACTCTAGGATTCTATGCTTCCATGAATTACTCAACGTGCGTCCAACACAAAGCCATGGCTTCTCCCTCAAAAGACTTCGCAATCCATGGCCCTTTCCCCCATAGAGCACATGTGGAGTAATTGATCGGTTATGCTATTACTTAATTTTTGATTGAGAGTTATAATTTTGTGTTATAATTTTATATTTTTATATAATTTTGTGGTTAGTAGCCAGCTGTAATAAATCACTACTGACGAAGAGTCATGAGTTCGAAGCCAGCCCGCGTCGGATTGAGCGCCTGACGAAATAGCCCAGCTCATTTTTGACCTAAGCAACCTGGAAAGATAGTTTTATCTATCAAGTAGGAAATTCAGGTACCACTTATGTGGGGAGGCTAATTTAACTAATTTACAACACCATAAAAATCGTCCAGCAGCACGAGGAAAGGAATGAGGAAGCAATCCATCAAGGACTCGGTGCCACAGTGAGTGGACGGTGAAGCAGCAGCTCCCCCTGTGGCCGGAATCGAGATTACCCTCATGAAGCCAGAAACTGGAAAATGTTAAATTGCCTCTGTGTCTCTGTTTGTATATCATATGGCATTGAATGTTTACCATGTATATGTACATGTACATGTGTATGTACATTGTGATCTGCCCTGAGTCCCCTTTGGGGTATAAAGGGAGGAATATAAATACTGTAAATAAATAAATAATATGTGGATTTATTTCTGGGATTTTTTTGGGTTGCTTATTTGTAATCAGAAGTGATGGGAGTTGTTGTCCAACAACATCAGGGAACCCAAACCGAGTACACACACAAACTCACACTGTCAATGGATTTCTTGTCAATGGATTGAACGTGCCTTTGAAGGCAACCCTAAGGCTGATGAGGCCCTCCATGAAAAGGAGTTTGAAGGCCCTGGCTCCACATCCAACCCACAGCCTGGGGTCCCGAAGCCCCAAACTCACCGTATGGAGCTCCCAGCACCGTCAGGAACATCAGGAGGGAGACCAGGAGGTAGAGCAAGGCCAGCCACCACCCGAAGAACAGCAAGTAATACAGGTTCCCAAAGGTCAGCATGGAGCCTAGTGGGTCACAAACACATAGGTGGTCAGGGGAGGCTTCCAACACGACACAGAAACATCTATCTCCTATTTACTCAAATCTAATGCTCACCTTCATGGGGCTAAACTACCTCTCCAAAATGAAGGTACGCATTAGATTTGCGTTATACAGTCATCTTAGTGCTGAGCCCAAGCAAAAGGGGAACTCCTCGTTGAGGGATGTCATCTCTCATTGAATGGCCACATCTCAATGCAATGCAATGCTAATATTGTAGTTTGGTGAAGCATCTGTCGGAAATAGCAACCTCCCAAGCTTTTCACTATTTATTTGTTAATGTATATATTTGCTAACCTGCATTCTCTGTGTATGTTGATTTGTCAATTTGACTGACCTCTTTGGTGTGGGAGGGACTATAGACATGTGATTGTACTGAGCATATTCAGACTCAGGACTCCATTTTGTATTCAGTCTGTCTTACACCTCATTGGAGGTGGATGCATGTTGCTGTTTTGGACTTCAATAGAGAAGTACGACTTATGGACTTCAGTGAGTACAACTATACCTAAAGACTATGGACTAGTCTTTGGATGTGGTCTATCCAATGCAATTTTCTGAAGACCCTGGAAATTATAGACCGATCAGGTTGCTATCCATTCCAGGCAAACTGTACGAAAGATTTTTCTGTATGAAACTGTTGATGGAGACTGAGAAAAATAAAATTCTTTCAGATGCCTAGGCAGCCTTTAGAAAAAAAATTCATCCATAATGGACCATTGCTTAGTTCTCTCTCATTTAGTAGAGAAATATTAAGGATGAAGCATGAGGATCTCGGACGAATGGAATTAATTATATATATGTTTTAAGGTTTTTATAATGTGTTTTAACAATGTTTTAATGGATTTGTTTATATTGTTCTGTTTTTATGATTGCATTTTGGGCATTAAATTTTGCCAATTTTTGTAAGCCGCCCTGAGTCCCCTTGGGTGAGAAGGGCGGGGTATAAATGTTGCAAATAAATAAATAAATAAATAAAACCCAGAAAGGATCTAAACACTGTGTTTGATTCAGTCTCCAGATCCAAACGATGGGACAAATTAGATAAGTACCTAACTGATAAAAGTCTGCTCCTTCTCATTAAAGAACTTTATAGTAGCTTACAGGTTAGATGCGGCCCCCATGGACAAATTTCAGGACCAATTTGTTACCAAAGGGGAAAGGCAGGGCTGTATCTTAGCTCCTACTCTGTTTAACTTATTCCTAAATGATCTTGAGGAAGCCATGATGGATCCACCAGATTGGGCAAAAGGAGATTCGCCACTTTGCTATATGCAGATGATATAGCCATCCTCTCCAGGTCTAGACCAGGGCTTATACACCAACTGTGGCGCAGCTGGGTCGGGCTGTGGCGCAGCTGGCTAGTAACCAGCTGCAATAAATCACTACTGACCAAGAGGTCATGAGTTCGAAGCCCGGGTCGGGTTAAGCCCCCGACCATTAAATAGCCCGTCTTGCTGTTGACCTATGCAGCCCCGAAAGACAGTTGTATCTGTCAAGTAGGGAAATTTAGGTACGCTTTATGCGGGAGGCTAATTTAACTAATTTACAACATCATAAAACTGCCAGCAAAACACGAGGAAAGGAATGAGGAAGTACAGCCACTAGTGGACAGTGAAGCAACAGCTCCCCCTGTGGCCGGAATCGTGAAGCTGGAAAAAAATGTTAAATGCCTCTGTGTCTGTCTATATATGTTGTTTGTCTGTTGGCATTGAATGTTTGCCATATACGTGTTCATTGTAATCCGCCCCGAGTCCCCTTCGGGGTGAGAAAGAAGGGCGGAATATAAATACTGTAAATAAATAAATAACTTAGGAACTTTACAGAATATAGCAACTCGGCACCCCTAATAACACTGGGAACAGGCCTAAAAACGAAGACATCAAGGCGCCCCTGCTTTCTGGTGCCACATGGAATGGATCCGCTCAGGGGGAGGAAGGAGGAGAAGCAGCAGTCAGGAGGCTTGTTGCTGTGCCTTTTGTGGGTAGTAAACCTCTCCCCTCCCAACATCTGCATTGCCTCAGCATTATAAGATCGTTTTGCAAGACCAATCGCTCTCATTGTAGTAACAGTGAGGAGCGGACCATATTTTAGTTCTTGGGGACCACTAATGGTCCATGAACCACTGTTCTAGGTTATGGGGACTCTCTCCCAGATGAGGCCCACCTGGCCCACTCTATTCTTCTCTCATTGGTAGGTAAGTCCTTTTTTAGTTTAAGCAGGCAGCTTGCAATGAATGGGTTGTGTCAGAGGGATTATTTAATGACACACAGCCGCTGGTGAAGCTGGATGGAGAATCTCCTACATACGAGTCTGGCCATACCTGAAGGGCTCCGGACGACGTTGAGGTCGGAGTAGAGCTCCTTCACAATCTCAGAGCGGTCTTCCCAGGGCCGCTCCGTCACGTGGCTCTTCCATTTCTTAAAGCCAAACTGGAAGGAAGAGAGAAAGTGTGGAAAATAAACATTCTGTTGCTGGAAACCAGTTTAAGCATGTAATACAATCAAGGATATATAGGTCTATCTGTAAAAGAGGTTAACAGGACAAGGTTCCTATGGAACAGGCATGGGCCAACTTCGGCCCTCCTCCAGATGTTTTGGGCTTCAACTCCCACAATTCCTAACAGCCTACTGGCTGTTCCTTCCCAGGTCATCCTCAGAGCACGAGATGCTTGTCTGTTCTTAAAGTGAAAAGCACATGTCTGCATTTTAGATGGATTAGGGACCAGCTGGTTTTCCCTGTAATAGGCAGTAAGAACACCTAAAGCTTCTGAAAGCTTCTGTTCGAACATTTCAAAGCTCCCTGCTTGGGTGGTGATGGCACGATCGTCAGCATAGATGAAACTCTCTGTCCCTTCTGCATTGTCTGGTCATTTGTGTAAATGGGGGACATGAGAGAAGCCCCCCTAAAAGATCGTGACACATCCGGCCGTCCCCTGAGCAACGTCTCTGTAAACAGCTGATTCTCTCACAACCAGAAGCAACTTGGAACATTATGATAATAATAATATAATGAAAATGATAATAATAAACAAAATGATGATGATGATGATGATGATACACTTACTACCCACCTTGTAGTTGTTGGAAAGCTTGTGTGCCTCCACCTCGTTCTCCGCCGTGATTTTCACCAGGCAGGCGTCGCAAGTTTGTACTTCCTCCGAGTGAAGCGGGCAGCCTGGCGAGGAAGGAAGGAAACACAAAGAAGGTTCAAGATCTTGGAGAAACGAGCACCAAACAGCATTGAGGCTGCATTCATTTTACAGTGTAGACACACCCCTAGAGAGATTATATTCATCCAATCCACTAAAGCTAAACACACAAATAAAAGAAAGCCAGCAATCGTAGCTAAAGAAACAGACGTAGGGGTCCTTCGACACTATGCAATTATTGCACAACAGGTATTACAGAATTAACACAGTTTGAAACTACATAATAATAATAATAATAAATGCATTACCCGCCTCTCCCTGCAGCTCGAGGCAGGGTGCAGCACCAACAAAACAAGAGATAAAACACCATTAAAAGAACATACAACAAAATAACACAAGAGTTAAAATGCAGATTAAAATTCACAACTTAAAACTATATGGATATGGCTCCATGTTATGGAATCCTGGGAGTTGTAGTTTGGAGCCCAAAGGCTTGTACAATTCCCATAGGATTGTGTCACGGCAGTTCAGGTAGTGCCTTGGCTTTTGATCAGACAAATATATATAAAACCAGGTGAATTAAAATCCAAGAGTCATGTTAGGAAAATATTATTACTATTAATATAGTGTATATATACATTTGTAGTTTATACTAAGCACCCACGCAAAATTTAAGAAATGTTGTGAAATGACTTTAACTAATAAGATCGAAATGGACTCCTCCTCTCTCTATATATATCTAAATCTATATCTATCTATCTATCTATCTATCTATATATATATATATATATATAGTGGATTGGTTATATACATTTGATGTAATACAAAAAGAGAGAAAGCATGATAATGATGAAATGATATAATCTCTTAACAATTTAAATGAAAATCATATACAGTAGAGTCTCACTTATCCAACCTAAACGGGCCGGGAAAACGTTGGATAAGCGAATATGTTGGATAATAAGGAGAGATTAAGAAAAAGCCTATTAAACATCAAAATAAGTTATGATTTTACCAATTAAGCACCAAAACATCATGTTATACAACAAATTTGACAGAAAAAGTAGTTCATTATGCATTAATGCTATGTAGTAATTACTGTATTTACAAATTTAGCACCAAAATATCACAATGCATTGAAAACATTGACTACAAAAATGTGTTGGATAATCCAGAACGTTGGATAAGTGAGTGTTGGATAAGTGAGACTCTACTGTAATAGTAATAACAATTTAAGAAACGAAATGAGTGAAATAATCTGCTGTTTCACCCCAGCCAGAGATTCACCTTGCACTCAACACCAACCAGGAATCCAAAAGCAGTAGTAAAACAGTTTATTGAAAAAAGCACATATAAAACAGAAAAATCATCAAAGGAAATAAGAAAGGCAAAATCCAATAGTTGAAAAAGTAGTCAAACAATAATAAGAAATAGGAAAAAACATTCCAAAGGCAATAATCCAAAGTTCAAATCTGCTCTATAAAACAAGGTACAGAATCAAAACATGAGTATGAATCCAGGAAAACAAGAACATCAATCCAAAACCAAGACAAAACTTCTTAAAAACACGAATCCAAACTCCCAAGATCTTAGACTAAAACATGAACTTCAAACAAGACTCGAGATCCTCACTGTTATGCAGCGTTGCCTGATCTGAATTCTAAAGGAAACAATTCTCCGATTTAAGATCAGAGCCATGAAGTCATGTCCGTGACCTTGCCTCCTTTGCCTGGAAGATTTCTCACAGAGTCTCTGTGACCTCCTTAATTTGCTTGCTTCCTCCCTAAGATGAAGCCTGAGATTCCTGCTGACCGCAGGTGTGTTTTCAGGCAAACTTTCTCACTCATCCAACTCCTTATCCGGGGTTGCTATGAAACAACTAGGTGAAAAGTCTCTGCCAGCCACTGCATCTCCCTCTCTGCTGGACTCCAAAGCAGTTTCACTTTCAAGCCCATTCTCAGGATCTAAACTTCCCTCGTTTCCCTCACTGAAAAACCCATCCCCTCTCCCAAGCTCTGGAATACCAAACCACTCATCTTCATCACCTGGCTGAGCCACAACATCTACCTCCCAATCTCTGAGGATGCCTGCCATAGATGTGGGCGAAATGTCAGGAGAGAATAAAGGGACATATTTTCATTTATGGAGGGGAATTGACAGCATGGGATTGTGATGTCCCAGAGACCCTCGGGCCATGACCCTGTATTTGTTGCGGATCAGAGCAACGAGGATATGGGGTTTATGCCGAATCAGCAAGATTCTGTCCCCTTCCAGATGCTCCCTGTTGACAGTTCGAGCCCGAAGCTCATTAAAAAAGCCCTTGAAACTGAGCCTGTTCCCAGCGGTTCCCCTCCCTTTGATAGGAGGCTGTTTTGGGAAACAAGTCGCTTGGAGAAGGCTAAATTACGGAAAAGCGCGAGATTAGCAGCCAGAGAAACCTCTGACTAACCCGTTTCCCCTGAGAGTTTCCAGGGAGGCTCGCATGTGGCGGAGATGTTGTCTCTAGCCAGTTTTTCCCTTGGGAAAAGTGTTGGACACCTGTTTTGAAGGGAGATTTGAAGTCCCTTAAAAGTTCTGTGCGCTGGCTAGCCAGCGCAGTGTCAACGTGTCAGTTGGAGGATTAACTTCGCTTCTAGTTCCTTGTGGCGCGCTACTCTCGAGTAGACCGGGCGATGCGTCTCGCCTTCTAGTCAAGTCTGGACCACGTTTAGATCCACTATCTTCAGCCTTGCCTTGCCTTGTCTCCTTGCCTTGCCTTGAACTCCTTTGCCTTGGACTAGCTTCCTGAAACTCTTGCAAAAGACCTGGATTATTCCCCACTCAAACTGCTTGGAAGTTTGAGTGTGTTTCGGTTAATTGGATTATCATCTTTAAACTCTAATACTGGACATTGGACTTTATCATACTGGACTATAGTTGACCTTTCCCAGAAGGTCTATTGTTGGACTATATATTCTGCTTATTTTTGTTTTATTTCTTCAATTCTTTAATAAAGATATTAGATTGTTTATTGGCTTGGTGTCTGGTTTCCAGTGCTCACGCAGCCTAGAGTATCACAGGGATCAGGATGCGTGACTGGTGGGTTTCTTCAAACCACCATCAGTCATCTGCACACCAGCACCCTGATGAATTGGTGAATCGGCTGCCTCACCAAGTCCTCTGTTCAATGTCAGACTCAAAGACATCTCTAGTCTAAAGTCCAAACATTTATTTCAATATCTACAAACATATTTACAAAGCATAGCAAAAGCCATCGCTCTGAGCTGGCATTCTTCTATAGCCTCTTCGCTCGGCAAGCACAGCTCAACACACAGAGATAAGAAGCACATTCCTCAGTCTGCAGGAAGTTCCGACCTCCAAAGCCGGAAATCATGCCTGATAGGTCATAGCAGTCACAACAGGCTGTCAGTCAAAACTAGCCTGCTGTTAACTGTTTCATTGCTGAAACACACACTCTTGCACAACAACAGAAAACACTTGATTTACATTTCATATACATACATCCATAATCCAACAGGAATAACATATTTATAGAAATCATTATAGGTTTAAACATCACTCCGGATGCGAGGTTAGCATTATTAATGGATGACACAAAGTTGAATTTAGAAATGGAAAAGAAAGAATTGGTGATTATTTTACTCACAGTGGCGAGACTTATAATTGGAAGGAATACTAACCAACCTCACACTGGAAGCATGGTACGGGGAGGTCTGGAATGAAGCTCTCAATGATAAATTATCAACGGAAATGAGGGTGTTCAGGGGCGAATTTAATAGATCTGATTTTGATTTATACTGGTCAGTTTTTATTAAATATGTTCTAGAAAGTGAAAAAGGAAAACAATACAACCTTGTTGGTCAGGAAGTTTGGATATGACATTGGTTTAATGGTTGAATTATAAATTTTATAGTAAATGAAATGATACTTGTTCAGGCCTTAGTGGTGGGGTTGTTGTTTGTAAAATGTTCACTGTTTTGTGTTCTGTTTCACTGTAAGTTATTCATGTATGTAAATTAAAAAAAATTAAAAAGGAGATAATACTTCTGGAACATGGTCATACAGCCCGGAAAACACACAACAAACCATCTGCCATGAAAAAATCAAGATCAATTTCTATTGAAGAAGAACTGGAAAAGAAGATAGGAATATCATGAGATAATGTGAGAAGACAGAAGACGATACAATCAACAGACTTAGAATTAAAATGGTTAGAATCTTCAATGTTTTCTAAATTGTGTATTGAAGAAAATGATAATTTTGTAAAAGAACTTTGTCAAATTCTGCAAAACTCAACAGTACAATCAGGTGAATAACACTTTCTTTCCGGTGTTCTGGAAACATAACACTATGTTCTATGTTTCTTAATGGTCCTTTATGAATTTTAATATTTTTAATATACAGTAGAATCTCACTTATCCAACGTTCTGGATTATCCAACGCATTTTTGTAGTCAATATTTTCAATACATCATGATATTTTGGTGCTAAATTCGTAAATACAGTAATTACTACATAGCATTACTGCGTATTGAACTACCTTTTCTGTCAAATTTGTTGTATAACATGATGTTTTGGTGCTTAACTTGTAAAATCATAACCTAATTTGGCATTTAATAGGCTTTTCCTTAATCTCTCGTTATTATCCAACATATTTGCTTATCCAACATTCTGCTGGCCCATTTATGTTGGATAAGTGAAACTCTACTGTATTATTATTATTATTGCTGTTGTTATTGTTGTTGCTTTACGTGACAATATTTGAAAAATGTTCTGTGCCTGGTTTGAAAGTGTTATTTCCTGTTTAATTGTGCGGTCGTAGTTGTTCTGCTCCAGAAACTTCGCTTTGTGGCAGAAACTATGTTGAATTATTTGAGATTCAAGGAGATATTAATTGAAAAACTAAAGTAAAAGGTGATGCAGGATGTCCCTCCCGCAGAAACAAAGTTTAATAAACTTTTTCAATGTATTGATGATAGAACCAATTAGAAAATGACATTGATAACCCAGGAACAAAATCATGTTACTTATGATGATTATTATTATTATCTTCAGGCATTTACCTGGCAGCATCCTGGGTGTAATGAAGCCGTGCCCATAGTGGTGCGACTCCGAATGCGCCTCCCCGGGGTCTCCATGGATGTTGTTTATGGCGGCACAATGTTTGTCGCATAGGGACCCCCTCCGGTGATCAAGATCTCTGGGGAACTCTGGGGACAACAACAACAACAACTATTATTATTATTATTATTATTATTATTATTATTATTATTATTATTATTTTATTATGACACAGCAAACAAGATAGATATGCTGGATTTCGTATCACAAAATCACAAGTCGAACATTATTATTATTATTTTATTACGACATAGCAAACAAGATAGATATGCTGGATTTCGTATCACAAAATCACAAGTCGAACATTATTATTATTATTTTATTACGACACAGCAAACAAGATAGATATGCTGGATTTCGTATCACAAAACCACAAGTCGAACACTTCCCAAGTGTCTAGGACTGTGTGATGTATTTTCGGATGATGCGTGCAGATCCCAGTAGGGTGGCCTTTTGCAGTTGGCAGATCGTAATTTTGTCAATGTCTATTGTTTCCAAATGCCGGCTGAGATGTTTTGGCACAGCACCCAGTGTGCCCATCACCACCGGGACCACCTGCACTGGTTTCTGCCAGAGTCTTTGAAGTTCCATCTTGAGGTCCTGATAGCGGCTGAGTTTTTCCTGTTGTTTTTCGTCAACGCGACTGTCACCTGGGATGGCGACATCAATGATCCAAACCTTTTTCTTTTTCACAACTGTGATGTCTGGTGTGTTGTGTTCCAGAACTTTGTCAGTCTGGATTCGGAAGTCCCATAATATCTTTGCGTGCTCATTTCTAATACTTTTGCAGGTTTGTGATCCCACCAGTTCTTTGCTGCTGGGAGGTGGTACTTGAGGCATAAGTTCCAATGAATCATTTGGGCCACATAGTTGTGCCTCTGTTTGTAGTCTGTCTGTGCGATTTTCTTACAGCAGCTGAGGATATGATCAATGGTTTCGTCAGCTTCCTTGCACAGTCTGCATTTTGGGTCATCAGCTGATTTTTCGATCTTGGCCTGAATTGCCTTTGTCCTGATGTCTTGCTCCTGGGCTGCAAGGATCAGGCCTTCTGTCTCCTTCTTCAGGGTCCCATTCGTGAGCCAGAGCCAGGTCTTCTATTATTATTATTATTATTATTATTATTATTATTATTATTAATTGCCTTTGTTCTGATGTCTTGCTCCTGGGCTGCAAGGATCAGGCCTTCTGTCTCCTTCTTCAGGGTCCCATTCGTGAGCCAGAGCCAGGTCTTCTATTATTATTATTATTATTATTATTATTATTATTATTATTATTATTATTATTATTAATTGCCTTTGTTCTGATGTCTTGCTCCTGGGCTGCAAGGATCAGGCCTTCTGTCTCCTTCTTCAGGGTCCCATTCGTGAGCCAGAGCCAGGTCTTCTCCTTATCAGCTTTTCCTTCAATTTTGTCAAGGAACTTTCCATGCAGTGTTTTGTTGTGCCAGCTGTCAGCTCTAGTTTGTAGTGCGGTTTTCTTGTACTGGTTTTTTGTCTGCTGTGCTTTGAGGAGTTTCTGATTTTTGACTTCAATCAAAGCAGGTTCTTCACTTTGTTTTACATACTCTGCCAGGGCATGTTCTTCTTCTTTGACTGCTTGTTTTACTTGCAAGAGTCCTCTGCCCCCTGATCTTCTAGGCAGATACAGCCGGTCAACATCACTGCGAGGGTGCAGGGAATGATGAATTATTATTATTATTATTAATGGCCTTTGTCCTGATGTCTTGCTCCTGGGCTGCAAGGATCAGGTCTTCTGTCTCCTTTTTCAGGGTCCCATTCGTGAGCCAGAGCCAGGTCTTCTTTTCAGCTTTTCCTTCAATTTTGTCAAGGAACTTTCCATGCAATGTTTTGTGGTGCCAGCTGTCAGCTCTAGTTTGTAGTGCGGCTTTCTTGTACTGTTTTCTTGTCTGCTGTGCTTTGAGGAGTTTCTGATTTTTGACTTCAATCAAAGCAGGTTCTTCACTTTGCTTTACATACTCTGCCAGGGCATGTTCTTCTTCTTTGACTGTTTGTTTTACTTGTAAGAGTCCTCTGCCCCCTGATCTTCTAGGCAGATATAGCTTTTTTATTATTATTATTATTATTATTATTATTATTATTATAGTACATACCTAGGGGCTGCGGTGGTGTAACGGGCTAAACCACTAAGCTGCAGAAATTGATGACCAGAAGGTCAGCAGTTTTGAATCTGCTGAGCGGGGTGAGCTCCCATCGTTAGCCACAGCTTCTGCCAACCTAGCAGTTCGAAAACATGCGAATATGAGTAGATCAATAGGTACCGCTCCGGCAGAAAGGTAACGGCGCTCCAAGCAGTCATGCCAGTGGCCACATGACCTTGAAGGTGTCTATGGACAACGCCGGCTCTTCGGCTTAGAAATGGAGATGAACACCAACCCCCAGAGTCAGACATGAAAAGACTTAATACAATCAACGTCTCAATTGTTCCGCTATAAACCAAACAAACTCCAAATACCACCGAACTCTTATTTATAGTGCAGCAATGAGCAAACATTAGTGGCATCAGGAAACTGTGGTTTGCTTTGCACACCGAAAGAGACAATCATGCAGAATAACACAGATCTGTAATGAAATTCATAAATAAAAAATGCATAATAAAAATATAAACATTAAAGGGAAGGCACCCCTTAATTTCACCCTTACGGTGCTTTTTTAGTTTTTGTGTCAAAGGAAGTGTGTTTTCCCATGTGATTCCCAGGAGGATCTTCTAACATGTTATATAGACACGTTCTATTATTACTGGGAAATATGGCATTTGTTCCAGACAAAGCAGCACAGACCAGATACTAATACGAAGAATGGAGGGAGTTTTCCAATTGCGTTTTTCCTCCCAAACCCACAAAACCGTGACATGGCCCCAATAAGCAAACAAAGTCACATTTCATCCAATGGGGCCATAAAAACCACAAAAACAATGCCGGGATGAGGCTCATATGATGATCACCAAGGAAATCAATTACATGAAAAGTGGGAACGATCTGACATGCTGCGTGATTTATTTCCTTGTTTAGACACATGTTGAAAAGCTACTCCAGTCATTCACTTATCGAGGCTTTGAAGTGAATTAATATGAAATATGCCTGCCCTTTGGGTCCATGGATTCAGGCATCTGCCACTCAAAAATAGCTTTTCCCTTTCATATATGGGACACTATTTTTATTTATTTATATATAACATTATTTAACAAAAATGTTCCTGGTTTGGAAGTGTTGTTTCCTGTTTACCTGTGCAGTCCTGACTTTGAAAGTACCTGTAATGAAGTATGAATTTTTGGTTTACAGATGTTATGTTTAATTGCGTGTTTGTGTTTTAAAAGGGTAAGTTTACAGTTATTGCATCTCAACACTCAGAGGCTGGTTGCCATGGAGAAGTAGGCGGAGCCAACTGCCGTTTTGTTGAAAAAGTGCAGAGTTTAAAAAAGGGATTCAGTCTGTGCTCTGATGAGGCACAGGGAAGATTGATCCTAGGTTGAGGGGATCAAGGAGACTCAATTGTTCATTTTTGAGTCGGTTTAAAATAAGTTTGGTGACTTATTTAATGTAGTCTGTGTCCTCGTAAGGAACAGAGAATCTGTGATCATATATAATAGAGTAAAATAATAAATGTAACAATACTAATAAATACAGTAAAATAATAAATGTAAAAATAAATAGATTAAAATAATAAATGTAACAATAATCGTATCGGAGTGAAATAATAAATGTATTAATAATAATAAAAATAGAGGAAAATAAATGTAATAGTAACAATATTAATAGAGTAAAATAATAAATGTAATAATGATAATAGAGTAAAATAATAAATGTAATAATGATAATAGAGTAAAATAATAAATGTAATAATACCAATAATAATAGAGAAAAATAATAAATGTACCATATATTCTCGAGTATAAGCCGACCCGAATATAAGCCAACCAGGACCCTCACCCGAGTATAAGCCGAGGGGGGCTTTTTCAGGCCTAAAAAAGGGCTGAAAAACTCGGCTTATACTTGAGTATATACGGTAGTTGTTCTACTCCAGAAACTTCTTTTTGTGCTGGAAACAAGGATGAATTAGTTGGAGAACGAGAGCAAAATGTGCTATAAAATTTTTTATATTTGCATTTGTTTGTTATGTTGTTGTTGTTGTTTTTCTTTTGATGTGTTTTATTTTGTTTACTGTATTCACCTGAGCTTGACCCCGAATCCCTTCAGGGAGATGGAGGCGGGGCACAAGAATAAAGTTGTTGTTATTATTATTATTATTATTATTATTATTATTGCACAATGTCCCTCCTGCAGAAACAAAGTTTGTGCAATTTAATAAACTTTTCTCATGTTTTTATGATAGAACCAATTAGGAAATGACATTTAGAACCCAGGAACACAAATCACAGTACTACAAAGCGTAATGGGACTTGACCATTCATGGATTTGGATCTCCAACTTAAAATGACTCCAAAGAGAAGCTATTGCAATATTTTCTTGTTAAGATTTGCTCAAAGGAGTTTTGCAAACTTTGTAGTTCAAGTAACAGGAACTTTACTAACTTCAAAAGACCAAACAAAGCAATAATATTTACAAAGGCCTCTCTGATTGCTTACAGAGAACAGTAAGAATAAAGAGTCTTTTTAAAGTCCGAAAAGTTGCCTCAATGCCTTAGAAATATCAAGGCCTCAGAAGGTCGTCAGGTATCTACTTTCCTGGCTGTTTCCAGTCAGCATGCAAGTCTCACTCTGAAGTAAACCTGCTCAAACCGGTTCCCCAAGAGCATGGCAGAGAAAAACAACCAATCAGATTCCAGGCTCTTCGCAGGCTCAACCAATCAGCATCTTACACATACTTTTCCAGTTAAACCATACATAATGGTGTCTTTACAAACCACAACAAGCACCTCTAAGGTCATGTAGCTGCATGGAGTGCTGTTCCCTTCCTACCAGAGCAGTACCTATTGATCTACTCACATTTGCATGTTTTTGAACTGCTACGTTGGCAGAAGCTGGGGCTAACAGCAGGAGCTCACCCCTCTCCCTGGATTCGAACCGCCGACCTTTCGGTCAGCAAGTTCAGCAGCTTAGCGGTTTAACCTGCTGTGCCACTGGAGTGCACCAATTGTTTACCAATTATTTACACACACACACACACACACACACACACACATATATATATATATATATATACACACATACACATACTAGCTGTGCCCGGCCATGCATTGCTGTGGCTAGGACTTAATTTTACTTTTCTTTTTGTTGTATGAACGTAGAGGCATGGATGAGAGGTTGTGCTGTCAATTTTCAAGTTTGTGGGGAGTTTAGTTTAGTTGTTTTGTCCGGTGCCGTGATTCCATTACCCTTTTATATATATATATATATATATATATATATATATATATATTGCTGTAAACAACAAAGTCACTGAACCAAATCACACCAAATTTGGTCACAAAAGACACAGTCATCCAATCTATGTCTTTCAGACAAAAAAAACCCTTGGAAAATAAAGTCCAAATTAGAGAACGAGGAAGAGCCGTTTTCAACCCTAGTTGCTGGTCAGAAGGGTAGGCCCCGCCCCTTTAGGCCCTGCCCACTTTGTCTCCTAGCAACCCCCTCGGCCACAATGGCACCGGGGTACAACCGGGGTTCAGGCTTTTGAGGCTGCAAGGCTATTCACTGCTATTCCACCTGGCCAACAAAGCATTCCCATAAGCCACAGCAACACGTGGCCGGGCACAGCTAGTATATACATAAATATTTATACATACTAATATAAACTCATATATATATATGTAATCAATGGCATCTTAGAATCAGAGAGAATTTGAGGTTTTCTTCCCCAAATATTTGCACAACTAAAGAAGTGCAATTTCAGCTGAAAGCAGGGAGCTCTGTTTTGCAAAAAAAAAGAGAGGAGGGTTTGTTTGGACCGAATGCGAGGAAAAGAGGAAAGACGTGCAAACCCGCACTCGTCCCAAACCCAATGACAACGATGCCGATGAGGTTATTTGCACGCAGGCCATATACTGGCATTCCCTAACCGTCTTGGCCACAATGGGGCAATTGAGATTGGCTTGTTTGAGCAGGAAGGCCATCGAGATAAAGCCCAGATTAGTGCGGAAAAATAACACATCCCTAAATTGTCCAATTACTGCAATTTTCAAGCTGATTTTTTTGGAGCTTTGGAAGGGAATTCTATCTTTGCGCTTTGGGAGATGGTGGAGCTTCTGCACAACAAAATAAGTCTCAATCAAAGAGCTAAACGAATGGAATAATAATAATAATAATAATAATAATAATAACAGGCATAAGAAACATAAATGGAACTTGGGTCTCAACCAATAGATAAAAGTGGGATTTAAATAATAATAATAATAATAATAATAATAATAATAATAATAATAACAATAATAAAAACAATAGCCAGCAGAGTGTCTGCTGTGGACTCATCTTGTTGTGTTTCAAATAATAATAATAATAATAACAACAACAACAACAACAAACAACAACAACAACAACAACAATGCCTTGGGAGATGGTGGAGCTTCTGCACCACAAAATAACTCAATCAAAGAGATAAACGGATGGAATAATAATAATAATAATAATAATAATAGAGGCATAAGAAACATAAATAGAACTTGGGTCTCAACCAAGAGATAAAAGTGGGATTTAAGTAAATAACAAAAACAACAACAATAACACTCTGGGAGATGATGGTAAGTGTATTAATAATAATAATAATAATAATAATAATAATAATAATAATAATAATAATAACAACAACAACAAAAATCAGAAACTCCTCAAAGCACAGCAGACAAAGAATCAGTACAAGAAAATCGCACTACAAACTAGAGCTGACAGCTGGCACATCAAAACATAGCACGGAAAGTTCCTTGACAAAATTAAAGGAAAAGCTGATAAGGAGAAGACCTGGCTCTGGCTCACGAATGGGACCCTGAAGAAGGAGACAGAAGGCCTGATCCTTGCAGCCCAGGAGCAAGACATCAGAACAAAGGCCATTAATAATAATAATAATAATAATAATAATAATAATAATAATAATAATAATAGAAGACCTGGCTCTGGCTCACGAATGGGACCCTGAAGAAGGAGACAGAAGGCCTGATCCTTGCAGCCCAGGAGCAAGCCATCAGAACAAAGGCAATTCAGGCCAAGATCGAAAAATCAGCTGATGACCCAAAATGCAGACTGTGCAAGGAAACCGACGAAACCATGAATCATATCCTCAGCTGCTGTAAGAAAATCGCACAGACAGACTACAAACAGAGGCACAACTACGTGGCCCAAATGATTCATTGGAACTTATGCCTCAAGGACCACCTGCCAACAGCAAAGAACTGGTGGGATCATAAACCTGCAAAAGTATTGGAAAATGAACATGCAAAGATACTGTGGGACTTCCGAATCCAGACTGACAAAGTTCTGGAACACAACACACCAGACATCACAGTTGTGGAAAAGAAAAAGGTTTGGATCATGGATGTCGCCATCCCAGGTGACAGTCGCATTGATGAAAAACAACAGGAAAAACTCAGCCGCTCTCAGGACCTCAAGATTGAACTTCAAAGACTCTGGCAGAAACCAGTGCAGGTGGTCCCGGTGGTGATTGGCACATTGGGTGCCGTGCCAAAAGATCTCAGCTGGCATTTGGAAACAATAGACATTGACAAAATTACGATCCGCCACCTGCAAAAGGCCACCTGACTGGGATCTGTGCGCATCATCCGAAAATACATCACACAGTCCTAGACACTTGGGAAGTGTTCGACTTGTGATTTTGTGATACGAAATCCAGCATGTCTATCTTGTTTGCTGTGTCATACAATAAAATAATAATGGGATAAGGTGTCTTTTGGTTTCAAAACCTGGAAGACGGTGGAGCTTCTACATGTCCCTGAAGTGTCCAAACAAGTGACCAGCTGCTTTAAAAGCAATGTTATGAATCCAAACAAGAGATAAACAATTGTGGACTTCAGTCCACCTTATCTGATAACATCATCTCAGGTGAGTCAGCAACAGCAGCCGCTTTATCCATCTTACCTGCTTCATCATCAAGAACGTTTGGGGTTTTTCCACCCATCACTGGGTGTATCTGCACTGTAAGATCAATGCAGTTTGGCACCACTTGAACTATGCAACAGCTCCATGAAATGGGAACCTGGGAGTTAAAGCTGGTATTAAACTGCATTAATTCTGCAGTGTGGGTGCACACCCTGCTCCAGGGTACAAATAAACATAATAACATGGCCTTGGCATCCCTGCCCTAGATAGATCCCAGCCTTTGACTCCTAGGCAATCCTCCCCATTGATCCCAGCCAGGTTTACCAACAAGTAGGTCACAGGTAATCTGCAAGAGCTTCATACTATAAATTCCCCGGGCGAAAGAGAAGCACTTTTGGAGTATTTGCACAAACATCATCAGCTATCTTGGAGATGGAAGTCTAAACACAATTATTATTATTATTATTATTATTATTATTATTATTATTTTATGACACAGCAAACAAGACAGATATGCTGGATTTCATATCACAAAATCACAAGTCGAACACTTCCCAAGTGTCTAGGACTGTGTGATGTATTTTCGGATGATGTGCGCAGATCCCA